>NC_040038.1:776591-897831 GCF_003713205.1 Coffea eugenioides | reverse complement strand
TTTAGGGGCCGCCGCGGGAAACCCTAGGAAGACTCCGAACCCTAAGGGAACTTTGACTCCCATAAGGAAACTATAACTCGAACGGTCCTATATATACTCCGCTATCAAGACTACACAAGGTACACTCACAAGTATTCTCTACTATTACTACATCCTTCTACGGCCAAACTAACTTGACCGTCGGAGTTATCCCAGGGACATCAGTCCCACCTCCGTTCTTTCTTCTCAGGTCACCTAGCACGATCCCAGCTCGACTTTTCCAATCAGGTCGGCCGCATCAGCTCGGACACGATTTTTGGCAGTCGCATCAATTGGCGCCGTCTGTGGGAAACACGTTACACTTCATTGCGAGTCATGCCGAAGACTAGGTCGCAGAGGAACGCTGGCGGATCCAAGGGGACCGAGCGTGGTGGCTCCAAAAACCCCTCTCGGGGTCCAACACCCGGAGAAGGAGGGGCAGGGCCCTCACGAATCCCGCCTGAACAACTGGTTCAGACAGTGGCCGAAAACCTGCCCACCTTCGAGGCAATCATGAACTATCTCAAAGAGCAGTCGGGAGGTCATCAGGACAAGGAGCCCAAGGTTCAGGGAGCAGATCCGTCAGAATCCCGAACTGGGAGTCCCACCAAAACTGGGGCCAAGCGAGCACACCGGGAAGTCACGCGTGAGCAAGTCGAGGTCATGGAGCCTTCTCACAAGAACTCCCGGACTGAACACCCGGAGCCCGTCCGGAGACTCCCCAGGGAAGACCTCTCCCCCCGGAGAGAGAGACAGCAGGTGCGGGACGAATTGGACCTACTTCTGGACCCAGAAGCGGACAGGTACATTGCTTCCCCCTTTGTGCTCGATATCGAGGAGTTTCAACTGCCCGCGAAATTCAAAATTCCGAACATGAAGCCTTACGACGCAACTACGGATCCAGAAAACCACCTGTTTGTGTTCATGACGCAGATGCGTTTACAAACAGCCGCAGATGCGGTCAGGTGCAAGACCTTCCCAATGTTCCTAGAAGGAAGGGCTCGGCAGTGGTTCCAGGGGCTTCCCCCTAGATCGATCAGTTCTTTCACTCAGCTCGCACGGCAGTTCTCAGCACAGTTCGTTTCTTCACGAGCTTATTCTAAAAGCACCGCGCACCTCATGACTATCCAACAGAAGGCCGAGGAGTCCTTGCGCGAGTACATGGTGCGCTTCAATAATGAGTCCCTTCAAGTTCGAGATCGTGACGACAAGGTGGTCATGGCCGCCTTCATCAACGGACTGCGCAAGCAAAAGCTGTACACCGAGCTGGTGGAGAGACCTCCCAAGACAGTTCGGGAGATGTTAGATCGAGCCCATGAGAAGGCCAACGCGGAGGAAGCCAATCGCCTTAAGAGTGCACAAGAAAAATTGAGGGATGACAAGCGCAGGAAGGGCGCCGACCAAGTGAGGGCACGGCCTGACCAGGGAAGGAGGGGTGCTTATGACCGCCTCCCCAGGAGTCGCCCGATGGGAGGGGACAAGTCCTGGACTGGCCTCACGGCACCCAGAGCTCGAGTGCTCGCAGTAATGGAGCAGGAGGGGCTATCCCGACCTCCTCGACCTTTGGTTGGGGACAAAAGTAGACGGGATCAAGGTCTGTATTGCGCTTATCATCGGGATGTGGGGCACGATACGGAGGACTGTCGTCACCTCAAGAAAGACATTGAAAAGCTCATCAAACGAGGTCATCTGGGGCAGTTTGTACGAGAGGAACGAGCTGACCAGCAACGGGGAAGGCCCAGGTCGGAACGCCCGAGCTACCTGCGGGACCGGCCTCAGGGGCCCCGTGGCCGAACTCCCGAGCAGGAAATACAGAACCTGGCGGGGGTGATTAACACCATCGCCGGAGGACCTGCGGGTGGAGATAGTCATGCAGCTCGGCGGCATAACCGTCCCCCTCCCACGGGGGAGAGCTCGGCCAAGCGTTTGAAGATGTATGAGGAAATAATCTATGGGCCTGAAGACGCAGTCCCTTTGGCCTCTAATAACCATGAAGCCATTGTGATAGAAGTCATCACCTGTAACTTCAAGGTGAGGAAGGTGTATATAGACAACGGAAGCGCCATAGACGTGCTGTATTATAAGACCTTCAAGGAGCTGCAGCTGGAGGATAGACAGCTCGTACCGGTCCGAACTCCGTTGATCGGCTTTGCTGGTCCTCCGGTGAGGCCGGAAGGGATGATCACTCTCCAGGTCACGGTGGGGGTGTCCCCGAAGTGCCGAACGATTCCGGTAAACTTTGCGGTGGTTAAGGAGCCGTCCTCCTACAACATGATCCTGGGACGTCCCACGTTGAATGCCCTCCGAGCTGTTTGCTCCACCTTGCACCTCAGTATGAAATTCCCTACTTCTGATGGGGTGGCTGAGGTGCTGGGAGATCCAGAGGTGGCAAGGGCGTGTTACATTGCCACCCTTAAGGGCAAAGAAAAATTGGTAGCTCAGACGATTTGTCTGGAATCCTGGGAACCCCTGGAGAGGGGGGAAAGATTGGAGACAGATGAGGGATTGGTCGAGCTACCCGTCCAGCCCGACCGACCCGAGCACACGGTGAAGGTCGGCGCCGGCCTGGGTGAGCAGATCCGAAGTTCTTTGGAATCTCTCTTGGAAGAGTATGCTGAGATTTTTGCTTGGAGCGCTGATGATATGCCCGGAATACCCACCGAGTTGGCAGTCCACAGACTACATGTAGATCCCAACGTCCGACCAGTGAAGCAGAAGAAGAGGAATTTCGCTCCTGAGCGAAAGGAGGTCGTTAAGAGCGAGGTGGGTAAGTTACTGGAGGCTAAGATCGTTAAGGAAGTCTATTATCCTACCAGGCTAGCCAACCCGGTGCTGGTCAAGAAGGAGGAGAAAGCCTGGAGAATGTGTGTGGATTTCACTGACCTGAATAAGGCTTGCCCGAAAGACTGTTACCCACTCCCACGGATTGATCAGCTCGTGGACTCGACAACGGGCTACGAGATCTTCTGTTTTTTGGACGCCTTCAAGGGGTACCATCAGATAGCTTTGGATGAGGGGGATCAGGAGAAGACCTCGTTCATCACTGAGGACGGGACCTACTGTTACGTTACCATGCCATTCGGACTGAAGAATGCAGGCGCAACCTACCAGAGGTTGGTGAACAAGCTGTTCAGAAATCAGATCGGCCGGAACCTAGAGGTTTATGTGGATGATATGTTAGTGAAAAGCCGAACCCAGGAGCAGTTCGTCTCCGACCTGAGGGAGATCTTCGAGGTCCTTCGGAGCTCGCGAATGCGGCTAAACCCCAAGAAGTGTACTTTCGGGGTCAGGTCGGGCAAATTCCTGGGCTACATGATCTCTAAAGAGGGGGTCAGAGCTAACCCAGACAAAATCAAGGCTATCACGGACATGGCTCCTCCCCGAAATATAAAGGAGGTACAACGATTGACAGGGAGGATGGCAGCCTTGAACAGGTTCCTATCCAAATCGTCAGTTCGGGGAGCGCCCTTCTTCAAGGTCCTGAAAGCTAATCGGCAGTTCGAATGGAGCCTGGAGTGCCAAAGGGCATTCGATGAGCTGAAAGCCCACCTCGCACGGTTGCCGGCCCTGACCTCTCCAGAGTTGGGGGAGACCCTGTTCATCTACTTAGCTGCGGGAGAGGGGGCCATTAGTGCAGTATTGGTGCGAGAGGAAGAAAGAACGCAGAAGCCGGTGTATTACGTTAGCCGCGCCCTGCAGGGGGCCGAGGCAAGGTACTCGGCGGTAGAACGCTATGTTCTGGCATTGGTACATGCAGCTCGGAAGCTTAGGACGTACTTCCAAGCTCATCCTGTAGTGGTCATAACGGACCAGCCCTTGAAGCAGATCCTTTCCAAACCCGAGTCCTCGGGACGGATGGTAAAGTGGGCTGTGGAGCTGTCGGAGTATGACTTGGGCTACCAGCCCCGGACCTCCATCAAAGCCCAAGCATTGGCAGACTTCATAGCAGATGGTGTATCCTTTGGATCGCCTGAAGCGGAGGTCAAGCAGGCCAGTGACATGCAGGCTATGAGGAACAGGGGAGTTGGTAAGGAGGTACCTGCCGGGCAAGCAGCTAAGGCTTTACCGACTCACGAGGCTACCAAGGCCGTCCAGGCCCAAGAAGCAGCAGAGGTTTTACAGGCCGAAGATGCTGCCGAGGTCACCCAGGTCACACAGGTAGCGGAGGGAGGACCGTCCGGAGAAGCAGCTGAGGCCCGGCAGGCCGAAGAAGCTGCCGAGGACAGACCGTCCAGAGGAGCGGATGAGACTCAGCAGGTCAAAAAAGCCGTCAAGGATAGGCAGGCCGGAAAAGCAGTGGAGGCCGAGCAGACCCAGGGAACTGCCAAGGCCGGAGAGGCCGAGGAGGCAGCTAAGGTCGGACAGGCCGCCGATGCTGACGAGGCCGGGCATCTTGGAAAAGCAGACAAGGCTAAACTGGCAGGGGATACTATCCAGGCTAGGAAGGACGCAGAGGCGGTGGAACGAGCAGGTCCCACCTGGACATTGTACGTGGATGGTGCGTCGAGCAAAGAGGGGTGCGGAGCAGGTCTCCTCCTTATTAGCCCTATGGGGGAAGAACTGCCCTATGCACTAAGATTCGACTTCAGAGCCTCTAATAATGAATCAGAGTACGAGGCTTTGATTGCAGGGATGGAGATAGCCCGGAAGTTAGGGGCCAGGTCGATAAAAATCTATAGTGACTCACAGCTGATAGTGAACCAGGTGTGGGGAAACTACGAAGTCAAAGAGGGGACGCTTAGAAGGTACGTAGCGAAGGCACACGAATTGAAGGGTTTGTTCGAGCAGTTTGCGCTTGAGCAGATACCGCGGAGCCAAAATAGGAGAACTGACGCCTTATCCAAACTGGCCTCCACCTCGGCAGGAGGCATAGGTCGGGAAATACTGGTGGAGATGGTTAAAAGCCGAGCATATGACCAAGTCAGCACGGCGGTCATTCAGGTAGTGAGCTCCTGGATGGATCCTGTCATTCAGAATTTAGCTCAGGGAGAGCTTCCACCAGACAGGACAGAGGCCCGCAAGATCCTCCTCAAGTCACAGAGGTATGTACTCACACAAGGGATTTTATACAGGAAATCTTACTTGCAGCCCTGGTTGAGGTGTGTGACGCCTGAGGAAGGTAATTACGTCTTACGCGAGCTGCATGAGGGCATCTGCGGCAACCATGTCGGCCCGAGAGTATTAGCCAAGAAGGGGATGTTGGCGGGGTACTATTGGCCCACCATCTTTAGAGATTCAGCCGAGCTGGTAGCCAGGTGTAGGTCTTGCCAGCTACATGCCCCGATCCATCACGCCCCCACTCAGGAATTGATTCCTCTCAGCAGCCCGTGGCCATTCTTCCAGTGGGGAATTGATCTGTTGGGGCCGTTTCCCCGAGCTCCAGGGGGTTGTGAGCACTTGGTGATAGCCATTGATTACTTCACCAAGTGGATAGAGGCCGAGCCCCTTAACACGATAAGCAGCAGGTCTATTCAGAAGTTCCTTTGGAAAAGCATAGTTTGTCGATTCGGCGTACCAAGGACTCTCGTCTCGGACAACGGCAGACAGTTTGCTGATCAATCTCTTCGAGAGTGGTGTACGGAGCTCGGCATCCAGCAGCACTTCACTTCAGTGGGGCACCCCCAGGCCAATGGGCAGGTCGAAAACGTAAATAGAACCATCCTGCATGGCTTGAGGACAAGATTAGAGTCCGTGAGAACTAGTTGGCTGGAGGAGCTACCCACCATACTATGGGCTTACCGGACAACACCTCGGACGGCCACCCAGGAAACCCCATTTATCCTAACATATGGGGTCGAAGCGGTGATTCCAGCAGAGGTTGGGGTACCCTCAGGTAGGGTGCAACACTTTGTGGCTCAAGACAATGATGAGGAGATGCGGCTTAATTTGGACCTGGTCGAGCACCAAAGGGAAGAGGCGGCTATATGGATGGCTAAGTACAAGGGCCAGGTCGCACGCTACTACAATGCTAGGGTAAGGCGCATTTCTTTCAAGCCAGGAGACCTGGTGTTACGCAAAAACTCCGTTAGCCGAGTTGTGGGCACCGGTAAGTTGGATCCGAACTGGGAAGGTCCCTACGTGGTAAAAGAGGCTGACCGAGCGGGTTATTGTAGGCTGGCCCGCCAGGATGGAAGCGAAGTTCCACGTACCTGGCACAACTCAAATCTGAAGCTTTTCCTTTAGGGGCTTGCCCGAGCTGAAGTGCTCAGCTGGACAGGTCGGCTCTATGTTTTATTAGTTCAATTTATTGGTTCACTTTATCTAGTTGGGCCTATCTTGGCACCACTCAGTTTTGAGGTTTTTTCTTGATAGTTTGTCCGAGCTGAGGTAATCAGCTGGACAGGTCTGATCTTCACTTCATTAGTTAGCTCGGCCCGTATTAGAACGGTTTCAATGCCCGAGCTGAGATATTTTTATGTACCCAAAGACTTTGAATAAAGGAAAATTTTTACAAGTGTTGGACGAGAAAGGCCATCAGAGGCTATTTATTTCATTTCAAAAAGAGGAAAAACATCGAGGGGGCCATACAAAAAGTGAGCTGGCCGAGTCTAATAGACTTATCTAAGTCACTATCTCTAGTTCTCCCCTTGCTGTTCTTGCTCTTGCTCAGGGGAGGTCGCAGGCAAGGCAGGGTTGGCGACCAAGGCAGCCAGGTCGCGCCCATTGGAGTAGCCCGTGACGAGTCTGTCAATCTGGTCAGCAGCCTGGGGATTATAATCAGGCCATCTGCTCAGGTCAAAGCCCGGCAAATTCAAAGACTGAACATCCGCCATGGCCTTGGTGTAGCCCAGCTGCAGGACGGGGCCATTCAAGATGGCCAAATCATCCATAAAGGCCTCGGACTTCTTAAAATCTCGAACGCCTAGCTGGCGCCCTTCCGTCCTGGCCGCTTCCACTAGCTCGACTGATTTTTTCTGCTCACTCTCTAGCTGGGAAGTCAGCTCGGTGGACTTTTTCTTCTCAAGCTCGCAGGCGGCCTGGGAGTCGGCAAGCTGCTTTTTCGTTGCCTCCAGCTCTGCCTCGGTCGCTTCGAGCTGACTGGACAGCTTGTTCTTGGCCGCATCAGCCTGGGAGAGATTCTCTCCCATGTTTTCATATCGCTGAGCCAGCTCGGCACCGGCGACGTTGAGCTGCAGGTCCAACTATGAGAAGTCTATGGATTAAGGATACTAATAAAGTACCAAGTGAAGAAGCTACCTGGGCTGCGCTCAGGTAGTAGTGCGACAGCAACTCGGAGTTGGATGCGAGCTGGATAAAGTGATGGTCGCGTGGGAGCACCGAGCCTTTGACGAGCTCTCGAGCAGCCTCTGGAAACTGAGCTCGGTCATTCATCGACAACCCCCACTTCGGGCAGAAATGGAGTGGGTGGGGATGTGTGCTCAGCTCGGTTGGGGGCTTGAGAGGAATGATGTTCCTCGTCCGCCACATCGAAGGGGGTGACTCAGATGAGGCCTGCAGCTCGGCAGTGTTGACCCCATAATGCTCCGTGGAAGCGCCAGTAGGAGATGGTTGGGGCGTAGGTGTAGCCGAGGTGGTCACCTCGGTCCTGGCTTTCTTGGAGGTGGTCTTCATCCTCTTCTTTTTGGGTTCCTCCAAGGGGGTAGACTGAGCTGCGGGAATAGGCTCTGGTGGGGGAGGAGCCACGTCACCAGGAGCTGAGGAGGGTACCGAGGTAGCCGCGCGCGAGCTGCCTGTCCCTTCTATGTTCAGAAGCTGGGAGAACCTCTTCACTGAGAGCAAAGAAAGGGGTCAGTTCGTGCGACAAAGGAAAAGAAAGGAAAGCAAGGAAAAGAAGATCAAAGGGATTACAAGCTGTAAGCTCCTCGGGTGTGAGAGGTCGGAGGTCAGGCGCAAGGTCGTTCACCTCTGCTCGAATCAGCCCCGCCGACCGGAGCTGGGCATTGCTAAATTCCTTCACCGATAATCGAGCATCCGAGCTGACCAGGAGGTCCAGTTCGGCCGCAGGAAGAGGTGAAGGAATGGGGTCGGACACCTGGGTCTCCTCCCTCCAGGTCAGGGGAGGGAAACCTGTGTTCTTCACATAGAAGAACTGAGCTTTCCAGCCCTTAATGGAAGAGGGGGTGTGCGTGAACAGCTCGCGGGTTGGGAGTTCTCCCCCGCTCCTGCGAGCAAAATAGAACCAGCCATGAACTGGCCCGCTCACTTTCATCTGAAAGAATGACCTGAAAAGGTCTAGAGAGTATGGAATTTCGAGGACTCGGTACATAATAAAAAAGCCGAGGATCGATCTGATGGCGTTTGGAACGAGCTGGGTTATACGAATTCCCCAGAAGGTTAGAATTTGGTAAAGGAATTGGGGAATGGGAAGACGGAGACCAGCTATGAGCTGATCCCTGTAGATAGCCACAAACTCAGAAGGAGGTCGGCAAGCGTACTCCCCTGGTCGGGCAGCCCTGGCCTCGAACTGAAGGGGGATATCATACCTCCCCACCAGCTCGTCGACACTTCCCTGGTCTAGGATAGGGGGGATAAGCTCGACTTCCCCGAAGTCGATATCCGGCCCCCTGGAAGGTCCCGCCCTGGTCCGAGCTGGAGTTACCTCTAGGGGAATCCCTAGGTCGGCAGCTCCAGCGTCAGGCCGGACAGGTTGGATGGGTTGGTCCATCTCTAAAGTAGGAGAATGAATGGGGGAAGGTAGATACTCTGACGAGCTGGAAGAAGAAGAGCTAGAGGAGGAAGAGATTATTTCTATAGGTGCAGGTCGGACTACTCTACGCCTAGGTGCCGAGCTGGTGATGTCTGAGTGCGTGGAGGAAGAAGACATAAAAGGGAAAAGAAGACTTACTAGTGGATGAAGAGCTGATATGTGCTTAAGGGAAACCGCTACTCTGGAACTCTCTAGACGGGGAGCGAGCTGGTAAAATTTGTGAAGGAGGAGAAATGAGAAAGGAAGCATGAAAGTGACGTCTGGTAGGGCCTATTTATAGGCCACCAGGGCGGGAAGTTGAAGAGTCCCGAATTGAAATCTCAAAATTTGTTGCTGAGAAACCGTCACCTTGGAAAACGTTTGAGCTAACAACTACCGTCATGGGCGGACGTGACCCCTGAAGTGACGGTTATGACAGCATGCGTGGCGGTTATCCGTACAAGGTGCACGGTCGTGGGATCGTGGGTCCCATCCCTGGCAGACCTGACGCCTCGAGATTTGGTCTAAATTCACGCGACCCCTCGGTGACTCTAGACTCAAGGGGGGCTAGTGTAGTGGGGCAAATCCGCGCATGACATGTGTCAGGTCGGTAGACCACACGCGGCAGGTCGGCAGTAGGTACCTCGAGGCTGGCATGGGCCAGCTCGGCCTAAGAAAGCCAGCTCGGCATGTCGAAGGTCTCCTATGATGGGCTTAATGGGCCGCCGTCTCCGAACATTTAGGGGCCGCCGCGGGAAACCCTAGGAAGACTCCGAACCCTAAGGGAACTTTGACTCCCATAAGGAAACTACAACTCGAACGGTCCTATATATACTCCGCTATCAAGACTACGCAAGGTACGCTCACAAGTATTCTCTACTATTATTATATCCTTCTACGGCCAAACTAACTTGACCGTCGGAGTTATCCCGGGGACATCAGTCCCACCTCCGTTCTTTCTTCTTCTCAGGTCACCTAGCACGATCCCAGCTCGATTTTTCCAATCAGGTCGGCCGCATCAGCTCGGACACGGTTTTTGGCAGTCGCATCAAAAACAAATTCTCCAAGTTCCAGTATGTGTTGGCGATTTAAATTAGTGAATGAATGAAGGGAGTGTTTTCTCGAAAAATATGGAAACAAAAATTTTTCTATTATAATTACTAACGGTTGCGTAATTGTATATACTAGTATTTTGACCCGTGCTATGCACGGGTCATATTTCAAATCAAAATAATATTTTATATATTTATATATTGTGGTACAAAATAATAAATATATATATAGACTAAAAATTTTAAAGAAGTGTATGCTTAATATTTTTAAAAAAAATAATCTATAATGATTTACATGATAAAAGAATTGTTAACGCATTTAAGGAGAGGGTTAGGTTGGGTAGTAAGGTGAAAAGAGTTTTCTAAAAAAAAGTCAATTTATCAATATTCGACAAAACATATTATATTATACCCATATATCAAAACTTATAATATAAAAAAATAAATTATAACCAATTTATTTTCTTCCATTTTTAGAAAAAAAATCTTTCTCCTATCTTGTGCCCCTAAAATTGTTGATTGCATTTAGATTAGCATTTTTCATAAATTTTAACGTATATTTTTAAAAAAATTCTCCATAATATGTGTTTTTAGAGTTTTCAAAACTATTAAAAATCACCATCATTTCCCTCTTCTGTTATATGCCAGCTAGTTATCAGATGCCTCCTACGACTTTCATATTTTTTATCATGGTACCACCCTCTCTATTATTATTATTTTTTTGTCATTTCTGTTATATCCCTATAATCCCCTTTCTTCTTCTCTACCTTCTCCGCCCATCCTTGTAACTCATGTTTTTTCTTCAACCTTTCCTGCTACTTTTCAACACCTCACCATTTTATTCCCTCCTTACTTCCCCTATACCTAACCTCTAAATTCATATCCCTGCGACCCAACATATTTAACTTTATCTATCATAATGAAAATATAAAATTGAAAATTAATTACAATGGTTGCAATTATTAGTATCTAAAAGTGGAAATGAAAAACTGATAATATCTATAATATCCTCAAGTACTACAATCAATATATATATATATATTTAACATAGCAAATACATATTTGTGAGAACCCATAATTGCCCTAATAATTTTCCTAGGATTTTTCCCCTTTAATTGCATGTTTTCTGCATTTTCTGGCCTAGGAATATTTTCTTGGTGGATTTTATGATTAATTATAGTTTTTAGATGATTTTTCTAGCATTGGGTAGTTTTTGAAAAATTACGGATCGATTATGGACGTGGGCCCCACTAGTGCATAAAGTTCGAAAAAATTCGGCCAATAAGATTAAGTTTCGGATACTGTGTAAAATTTATCGGGTGTTAAGAGATAAGTAGAGGAGTGTGAGGTGATTGATGTGAGAGGTGACCAAAGGATAGAAATGCATTTACTAGTGTGCCAAGTGTCATTTTTCCATTGGGTGGACTTTCTGACTTACTATTCATGTTTTTGACCTTTTGACTAAGTGGTTAAATATCTAAAAATTACCTCAAAAATTCATTATTTTCACTCCTTGGTGGCCGACTTCCTCAAGCTCAAGAAGGAAGAGAATTGCTTCAAATTTCAAGCTTCCATTTAGCTCAATCTTCCAAACCAATTGCATCAACTAGTTTCTACTTCATAAAAGCTTTCCATTAGGTGCTAGTGAGTTGCTTAGTGAAGTTTTTTGGAGGAGCTAAGGTGGTCTACCACTTCCTCTCTCTTGTTTACTTGGTAAGTAGTGATTGACTATCCTCTTACACCTAATGATGTTGAATTTATGCCTAATGGTGGCTATTGTGTTAGAAATTGTGGTTTATTTCTTGGTTTGAAGTGATTTGGTTAAGTTTTTATTTTTTTGAGGAATTTTCTGATTTTATGTGATCTTGATGGTGTGGTTATTTTTTATGGTTGGTAATAAGGGGCTATGGCTCTAGTAGGTGCATATGATAGGAAATTGCAATCAATTTTGGGTTTGGATTGAAATGAGAAAAGTTAGGGTTGATAACCCCCAATTCTGTCCGGTTTTGGATCATAGGGTTAGAGGCCGAATTGGACTTTGCTCAAAACATGAAAGTTGTAGGTATTGATGAGTTTGAAGTGCCTGCAAAATTTCAGGGAATTTGGAGTAGTGTAGAGTGAGTTATGCCGTTTTTACTGTTGCTGTTCTGGGTGATCAGAATGTGCGAACTGTGATTGTAATCGTCTATTTTGACTGGAATTGGTTTGGATTTTGTTATTGGTGTCTTCTGATGAAATGTAGCTTGATGTCTTAGCTATCATATGCCTTTGGAATCAATGCATTTGGACCTGTATAGACTGAATTGGACTGATTACAGTTTTGTGTGATTTGGGAACCTGCAATTACGGTTCTGGGTTGGTTTTCTGCATTTTTGACCTAGTTGTGCTAGGATTTGGACTGAGTGGCCTTCTACATTGTTGTAGCCCTGTCTCTTAGCTTCGCGATGGTGGGTCTTACACCCTCATCCGATGAGCGTAGCGCATTTTGTGCCATTACCGCATTTGGAAGCCAAAACCTGTTTTTGTTGTTGGGACAAATGAGTTCAATTTCTTGATTTTCTGGTTTGCTTATATACTTATATATGCATATGAAACCCTATTGGGGTTGTGTTGGGCTTGGCTTTATGACTCGTTATCGAGTCTTATGGTATTTGTTTACATGTTCTAGGACGTGACGTTAGTGCACGACGTACTAGGGACGACGGTGCATGAAACCTCACTTGCTTAATTGGTGAGTATACTACTCACTTGGATTTATAATGTGGCTTTGCTATATGTGATTGTGATGCCTTGAAGGCTTGTTTGGCTATTGGAAATGATTAGGGTGAGGGTGTACTTGACCGACCTCATTCCTTTTATTCTTGTGACCGATTGTTTACCGTTTCACTGTATTACTGTACTGCTATATGAATTCTTGGATTTCATTCATGGAAATTGTTTGGGTGTTGGTTGGACGAGTATCCAACGGCCCTACTGTACTGAGCTCGACCCCGTTGGCATTCAATTGAATCGAGCCAGCGAGGGCTTGGTCGTGAACATTGACTAGCCACGGGGACTGAAATGGGAATCTTGTGGTAATGAGACGCTTGGTTCCGGTGTACTCGAGTATCACCTAAAGTTACTGCTTGGAGTGCGGGCCCGATTGGGGTATGATGGGTGGAAGGAATGGAAGTGAAGTGAAGTCTACGGTTTGATACTTTTAATATTGACGGAGGGTCAATGAGGTTGGATCAAGAATGTAAGCGTGGAAATGGGCTCTTGAGAGCCGTCCGTATCCTTTTACCGACTTGTTTTGCTTCTTATCTGAATATTTGCAATGAACGTTTATGCTTAAGTGATCTTGGTTGATTGTGTGATAGTTGCTCACTGAGTTTTAGCTCACACCATTCCATTTGTTTTCCTTACAGGAAACTAATCACTTTTGGAAGCTTACACTTGTTGGTTGCCAAATTGAGCCATGTATATGTCTATTTTGATAGCTCTTTGCATGAAACCCTAATGTGTATTGGATTCATCTTTTGAATGGCAAACCGAATATGTGTATCCCTTATGTATAGCTTTTGACATGCCGTTTTGGTTGTAAATGTTGAATTGCTATGTATTAATGTTTGGTGGGATTTCGGATTCTAACACTCCAGGCATTATTCATCGTTTTCATTTTTCTTATTATTTTTGTTATTTTGGTTCTTGTGGCGTGGCCGAGCGCGCTTTTACTTTCCCGAAACCTTCTAGATCGCGTGTAACTGCCCGTAGTCCTGGCGAGAGCTGGGCAGGCAGTCCGCTAACCCCTTTGGTTCGCCTTAGGGGAAGGTGGGGCTGTCACAATATTTACATATGAAGACAGCAATAAGAATACAGAAAATAATTAATGATACCAAAAGTTATCCTTAGTGTTTGGATTTTGCACTGTTATTCAATTCTAATGTCAAATTTGGGCTAGATATATACAAATTAAGTAGTATTTTAGGGTTGAATGTTCTATATCTTTCTCTTAAACTATAATATTACTTTTTAAACAATTTTTGGTAGAATTGGTATTGTTATTATCATTATTTTTTTATCAAAAATGAATATTTCAAAAAAAAATTTCCACGTTAAAAGGCTAGTAGTACTTTATTTTTTATTTAGTGATTTCATAATTTGAATTTCATGAATGGTACCATTCTTGATTTTTTTAAATCCATGACATTATTTTCTTTTTGTTTTCTATTTAATTTTGCCCTTTTATTTATGATTACTAAGCTTAAAGATAAAATATTATCAGTTACTTTTTTACTTTTACTAAGTTTGGCAATATTTTCTTTTTATTTACCCTCCTACTAATAAACTTCAAACCAAATTCCTATATAAGCGGAGCTACTACTTTTTAAAATTATAAAGGTATGGGGGCCACTTCTTACTTAAGAAAATGTTATTTGCACTCAATTTTTTATTATTTGTAATTCCACCATTTGTTTTATCATATAGTCTAATTAATGAAAATTATATGATCAAAATGATTATTGAAGTATGAATAACAAAAATGGAGTGTAAATAATCTTACTTATTTAAATTAATAAGAAAGCATGAAAGGATGTTATATTTGTTATCTCTTCTTATGGTCTTATAGAAGTTTTAATTGTTGTAAAATCATAAATAACGCAAGACAATCGGTAACGTGATGGGTTGAAATTCAAATAGGATAACATGCACATTAACCAACAATTTGAAATGAAATGATTTTAAAAAGTAATCAACAATTTCAAATGTGAATAGTAGATGTGGAAGTTGAGAGGAATATATTTTATAAATTAAATTAAATGTGAAATGTTAGAAAAATGGAATTGGTAGTGGGAATTGGTTATGGCATCAGAAGAGTAGAAACGGCAATATATGACATTGGCAAATTCGCAAATTCTTGATTGGAAGGGTTTTAATTGTAGTGGGAAGGTGTGTGTGGAGTGAAATTTAATTTGAGGGCTAATAAGAATAACAACATGGAGTGGAAAGAGAACTTGCGCAATCTTATGATGGAATTGGAAGAGTTTTAATGTAAGTGAAATTCTTGATTGGAAGAGTTTTAATTATAGTAGGAAGGTGTGTGAGGAGTGTTAATTGGAGTAAGGTGTGTAAGGAGTGTTAGTTGGAGTTAACTTCTTGTTTGAGGGAAATGTGGGGGTGTTAGTTGGAGTTAATTTCTTGTTTGAGGGAAACGTAGGGGTGTAATGTGCCCATGATGTTTTTTACAAAATAAATTAAATGTAGGATGCTCGAAAAATAGAGTTGAGAGTGCGAAGGTTTGTGAAGATTTGTTGCTAAAAATTCCTTCTCAAATTTATATAGATATAAATGATTTAAAAAGAGTAGATTGATCAGTTTCAGCCCTCAATTTAGCAGATTTGATCGCATTGCTAATGAGAATGCTTTTATGCTGAGGTGTCTTCTTTTGGTCAATGTTTATGCTCAAGTCTACACATACATGATGGAAAATATGTTAATTAGTAATTAAATCTATTTGGAATGTTCACATAACATTAAGGTACAAATTGTTCGAAATTAATATTTCGAGTGTACATTGTCAACGATCCAAAATTTAAGGACTCAGAAGTATATTAACCCTA
This sequence comes from Coffea eugenioides, assembly GCF_003713205.1. NCBI lineage: Eukaryota > Viridiplantae > Streptophyta > Magnoliopsida > Gentianales > Rubiaceae > Coffea > Coffea eugenioides. Next base: position 882,514 of record NC_040038.1, on the reverse strand, counting down.
AAACATGTACAAAAAAAAAAAAGTCACTGAAAACTTTTCATATGGAACCGCACCACCAATAGGAGTACATCAGCATAGGACTATGGGACATAAAAGTAAAGATGATTTTTTTTTCAGATACGATAAATTATATTCTATACCTATTATTACTCTACGCTAAGGGAAAGGAGTAGATCCAAGAGAATCAATGGGGAACCCGAAAAGGAACTGAACCGTCACTGGACCAAACAAGTGTCTTTACTCCTGCTGTAAAATTTTCAAAAAATTTTGAATAAGAATGCAGGTCGAATTCCTTGACCTGCACCCAATAAGAGTTTTAAATCTATCCCTAGTGAAAGTAAAGATGATGAGAAATTTAAAATGCAAAGTTCTAAAATAAGTCCAGGAAGGAGACAGAGACAATTTCCTTCAGAAACTGTTTGGATTGAGGAACGGGAGGGAAATAAAATGAGAGCCCTAAATGGGATTTGGTTTTTCTTGACTATGGATCTTTTGTTACACCTACAAGTGTTACAGCTTATCCTAGTATGGTGATACATGTTCTTCTTTAATTATGATATAGAACTTAAGTCTAACTCTAGTCAGCCAAAAAAACTGTGGTTCCATTCTTCTCTCTATCAAGGAAGATTCTTCTTCCTTTTTTCCCCCAAATCACCTAATTCAACCTCATAGAAATTCAAGTATGAATAATCTAAAAAAAAAACAAATTTAGATTATAAAATTTATCTTGTCAATGTTTGAATTGAATAAAAGTATTTTAGAGGAAAACAAAATAAAAAACTGGGAGAAAGATTAGCCAACTTGAAAGAGAACAAGGAGAAGGCCTGCCTACAGGGAGAGAGGAGAGAAGAACCCCAACTTGCTTATTTTTTGTGCTCTCCGTTGGAGATAGATCATCAATTGTTGCTTGTTGCTTTGATTAATATATATAAGAGTTCAAACTTAATTAGAAGGCTTTTATAGTTTAAAGATGACACATGTCACTACATTAGGATATCTAATTGCTGTATTACATTTTAGGGTGTAATAAAATACTTCTTGTTGTTTTTTCTTGTGGCTATGATTCGTCTATTACACTTTATTTTGATGAAAAGTGTCTTATTTAATAATAACATCTCTAGTTAAGTTAATTCTTAGATTTTTTTTTTGGTAAGTTGGAGGTTTTAAATATAAGTCTCCTACTTACATTTTCTCCTTCTTATCACCCAACCCAACCGGTCTTATTGGGTTAGTCTAAATAATCATTGTTTAACAAAACATCTCTTTTTAATATGACAATTATCCTTCCTCCTTTGCCATATTGCAAATCCTTCTTAAGCAAAATCCCTCATTTTGCAAAACACATTAAATCTCAAGAAAAATCCACCGCTGCCAATTACTTTAGTTATCCTGCTACATCACCAGGAGCACGAAAGTTATTCCGTCAGGTACAACGCTATTTCTAACAAGTTGCTTACACAATAACTAAAGCCTAGTGACCTCTAAGTAGCTCCCAAATCTTGTATATTACTTTGAAGTGTTGATAGGGATGAATTGCAGAAAATTGGTATATCAAAATTCACAAGAATGGTACCAAGATATATTGTTGAAAAATTGTCTCCTCCAAAAATTGGTGAAAATGGAGGGAGAATCGAATTTAATGTTTGGATAGAGTATTATTTGAAATATTATTTGGAATAATTACTGTAGCATTTTTTTTGTAATGTAATGTATGTGAGATAAAAATGTGGTTGAAAATATAAAAAAGCAGATTGGGAAATGTGTTTATGATACAAACAAAATATTATTTGATTTTTTTAAAAAGATCATTCTCTTTTTTTTTTTTCTTTTGCAGTTAATTAACACTCAATATTTTTCTCTTTTTTCTATGCTTGGTTGAGTCAAAATAAAAACGTCCAATGTTTTCATTCTTCTCCGTTCATATTTAACCTAAGCAAGACGGATAAATTAAAAAATATAAAAGCCCGCTTTACTCTACTTTCCCTAAAGCAAATAAGATTTGATGAAAGCTGCTTTTTTTTTTGCTGATGAAAGCTGCTTTCTACTTGACCCATTTTTTCCCTTACTTTTCCACCGGTCCTTTCTATTCCCTTCCTTTACTTCGATCCCAACGATTCCTACGTAAGCCGGAACCGTTACGTTAAAAATTCCGGTGCGGTGGTGCACCCCCGTTATCCTGGGAAGGTGTGTCGTGATCTAGGCTTGCTCTCGGGCTTGGTTAAACATGCCCGTTGTGTATTTGGGCTATTAAAAGTGGGCAGGTCTGGTTTACCTTGGGCTCTGCTACGTAGGCTTTTATTGTTTTAACGTCCAAAAACAAATAAAATTGGCGACATCCAACATATTGGGTCATAATTTTCTTATGGATTAATCAAATTACAGATCAAACTCTAGATTTTGGCCCTATGACACTCATCCCCTGTTCCTCCACAAGAATTTTTTGGAATTCTATGCTTCAATGTTTTAATTTTGCTATGCTTTTGTCAAGTTTCAAGTGGAAGTAGATGTTTTGTTTGTGATGTTTCAACTTAAGGTTTTATAAGAATTGATATAGGTTGGTGACACAGTGACAACAAATGATCAGTCTAAATTTAACTTTTGTGTTTGATTTCACTAATTTGCTGAACATAAGATATTGAAAATTGATAGCCATGAAAATGTAATTGATAAGAAAAAGGAGAACAACAGAGTTTGGGGGATATTAGATTCTTTTTTTCTTTTTAAAAAACACAGACACATCTACTGTCAATAGATATGATTTAATGGCGAATTACGAGCAGGAACCGTCACCTTCAGGCACCATTCCTGAAGGTTGATGATAAGGATTGGTTAAAAACAAACTGAAAAAATTTATATATTACATGTGATGTTTTTTCCATAGACAGAAATAAATACACGCATTTAATTAGATTAGAACGCTCAGAAAATCATCGCCAAATTAGTTATATTACATGTTGTATTTCATTTTAAACGCTGTGTGTAGGGTCACAAATATTTGCTCTAAATTTAATATTGTGTTCAAAATGATTTACATGACCCCAAAAAAATGTGCATCTTCATTCAATTGAACAAAATAATTTTGAAACCGTTTCATTAGCCACTGTTCCTGCCTCGTACGCTTAATGGCAATGGTTGTAGCTAGCATAGACTTACTGTTAGAATGACTGAAATACAGAAATAGGGACCTTTTTTGTAATTTGGCTGAACCTTGAGGATTAATCAGTGATTTAATTAAACCTTAGGAGAAGTAAAATGTAATTACTGGTTTACTGCATCTGTCTACGGTACGAGTACGACTCGGTAAAAAGCGTCCTATAAATATCCGCGTGAGGCGAGTTAAATTCCTCCCTTTTAGATAGGCCTCTCTTTAATTTTCTTGTCTTTTTTCTTTTTCTTTTTTTCCTTTCTTTTTTTCTTTTTTCTTTCTTTAATTTTTTTTCCTGTTTCTTCTTCTTCTTCTTCTTCGAGGCCCTTTCCTAGCTCTTCTTCTCACTCTCGAAACCCTACCCTCCATCAAAGTCTCTTCATCAATCAAGTCGATCAAATCGATCGTAACCCTAAAATGCAGCATCAGAGGCTGAAGCAACAGCAACATCAGGCGCTGATGCAACACGCGCTTCTTCAGCAGCAGTCTCTCTATCACCCTGGTCTTTTAGCTGCTCCTCAGGTTCGAAACTGTTCAATTTTTCTATTCTTTTTTTTAAACCTTGTGTAATATAACAGTTCTATCTCTTGATAGATATGTTTTCTTGTCCTTTGAGTTCCTCCCCCGCTTTTTCCTGAGAGCTGTTTTTTATGCCTGAGGATGATGAAATGGCTTCATTTTTGAAGAATCCCATTCTTTACTATTGTTGGAATTGACCACAAAACCCTCTTTTTGTCTCCCTTTTGTACTTTTTCTGTTATATTCTCCTGGATAAATTGAATTGAATGGTTTGAAATGGTAAATTTGATAATTTGACCGCTGTAAAAATAAGGTTATGTGTTGTCCTTTTTTTTTTTTTTTTCATTTTCCTGTTTGACTTCACTTGTTAATCAAGAGGCAATTGGAACTCTTTTCGTTGTTTTATAGTCCTTTGGGAGTGCCTGCAAGCTCTGTGTTTATATTTTTGTTTTGCCTTGTATGTTTATCTGTTCAGGTTTTACTACTGTGGGTGTTATTTTTCCATTGCATGATGCTGTCCATTGGCTGTAGACCAGAAAGATGATTGCTTTTTCTTTTAAACATAACTTTTTTCGTTCAAGTTCACGGATATGGCTTTTTTATTTTTCTGTTACCTGGCTTTTTAGGAAATTTGAGAGGATTTAGAGAGTTTTATAGGTCACTTAAAGCACCAGTCTTTACTGTGAAAACGGTGGTTGTCAGTGAGGATTGCAGCTCTGAATTTTGATTATTCTTCTAGCTAACAGGGATGTAACTTTCTAGTGTTCCATTGCTTCTGCGTACTATTTAGTTTCTTTCTTCCTTTATTTTCCGATCTATGGTCAAAGTGTACAACAATTCTCATTCTTTCAAGATAAAATCTCATCTAAGAAAATGCAGCAGTTGGTTCAATTGATGGATTGCCATTTTGAGGCATTTAATCCAAGAAGGTAGCGGAGGCACTGGAAAGGTAGAAGTGTTATATAGACAAGCAGGGCTTTTAGGAAAGAATTTATCTCTCATGGTGCAACATTTTTTTACCCCCACTGATTGTGTTCACTAACCGGATCTGTATTATGAAAATTTTAACATTTTGATCATTCCCCTTTATATGTCAATCTTCTTTACACGTCTTCTTTCTTCTATTTGTATTTGGTATATGGGTTTCTTCTTGCCCTGTATTGCAGAAGTTTTGGTAGTGACATGTTCGTGCTGTACTTGGTCAAATCATTGTGTTCATTTCACTCGCCTGTACTTTGGTGGTTTCAGTTGTAGAGATACAAAGCACTATGATTTTTCTTTATTTTTATTCTTTTTTTTTTTTTAATCTTTGCAGATTGAGCCAATTCCAAGTGGAAATTTGCCTCCTGGTTTTGATCCAAGTACATGCCGCAGCGTGTGAGTGCTGTTTGGAGCCTTTTTCTTAGTAGATGTATATATTGTCACATAGTGGGTTTGCTCCGTAGAAGTGAAAGCAATTTTGCAACTAAGAATTCTTATTTCCCATTCAATGTGGTATTCTATTGTCTTTGTCCCTTTGTTTGCCCTTCATTGAATGTCATATTGAGTTATAGATATTCATCCAATGCTTATTTATGTGATAAACTTAAGCATCTTTCTTGTGCCATTTGTGTGTACTTCTGTTCATAACATGCTTCAGTAATCAAAGGAGATTCTTATAGATTCATTTATTTTTTTTGTTTTCTTTTTCTTTTTAAACCTCTAGGTTTTTTATTTTTGAGAAATTGCAGGTATGTAGGAAACATCCATACCCAAGTGACTGAACCACTCATTCAGGAAGTTTTCTCGAGTACAGGTCCTGTTGAAGGTTGTAAACTTATTAGGAAAGAAAAGGTAGTCTACTTTTATTTTTTCTATACCCCATTCTGATTTTATGTTATCATACAATTGCCTGGTATATGTTTTGCCTTTGTTCACTGACAGTCAAGTCCTTCCACGCACTCCCTTTTGCTCCTTGCAGTCATCCTATGGATTTATTCATTATTATGATCGTAGATCTGCTGCACTTGCTATATTGTCTCTTAATGGGAGGCATCTGTAAGTAAACAGTATGTATAGCACTCACTATAGTACTTGCTTGATTTTTCTGCTTTACTTATGTTATGGCTATGCAGGTTTGGGCAGCCAATTAAAGTTAATTGGGCATACGCCAGTGGTCAAAGGGAGGATACATCAGGTATGGTAATCTTTTATGTTTGATGTTCTTGTGATTCTGAAGTTATAAGAAGATGACATCATAACATATTCTTTGGTTAACTGCATGTTTTTTCTGTTGTTCAGGTCACTTCAACATTTTTGTTGGTGATCTTAGCCCTGAGGTTACTGATGCCATGCTGTTTGCTTGTTTTTCAGTTTACCCTAGTTGCTCGTAAGCATCCCCCCCTCTCTTTCTATCTCTCTCTCCATGTTGTTGGCTGCACTGATTATAATGCTTAAACTTGTGCCTGATTGGACCATAAAGTTGATTATTTGAGCTGTTTTGTTTATATTACAGTGATGCAAGGGTTATGTGGGATCAGAAGACAGGCCGTTCAAGGGGTTATGGATTTGTATCTTTTAGGAATCAGCAGGTATGCCACTTTCTGCAACTATCATTTGGATATTTGATGCGCTTCACTGGTTTTATTCAATACTCAGGACTTCATTTTCTTTTCAGGATGCGCAGAGTGCAATAAATGACTTAACAGGTAAGAAAAATTGATGAAATGGGTTCGCTTCCCCCCCCCCCCCCCAGCGGGGCGAGTGGCATGTTTTATCACTCACAAATCATTAAGAAATTGTCCATATTTGAGATGGGGTTGCTTTTCTGGCTGTGATTATTTGCTCATGTTCATATAGTTGGTTACTTTTGTATCCCTCTAGCTGCTGTTCGAATGGTTGCATCTTAGAGTTGTTGGTTCCTTTTGTTTCAGGAAAATGGCTTGGCAGTAGACAGATACGTTGTAATTGGGCTACTAAAGGTGCTGGTGCTAATGATGATAAGCAGAGTTCTGATGCTAAGAGTGTTGTGGAACTGACAACTGGTTCATCAGGTGAACAATCATATTCAGAAATAAGAAAGATATATTGTGTATAGTCTTTCCCTTTCTAATGTTGTCTTTTCGTAATTTTAAAAGAGTGAAACAAGGAGAACTGGCGATTTCAGAGTTTACTCTGTTCATTAACAAGAGTGCTATATTTCTCACCAAGGATTTTTTTGTTTTGTTTTGTTTTGTTTTGCAGAGGATGGGAAGGAGGCAGCAAATAATGATGCTCCAGAGAATAATCCACAATTTACCACTGTGTATGTGGGCAATCTTGCTCCAGAGGCAAGAATCCATCCCTTCTGCTTGTTCCCTTCCCCAAAGGATTGTTACAAGTTTACAATCAATGAACAGAATTTTTAAGTTTATAAATGAGAATGTTGCCTGTTTCATTTACTTGTGTATATATATATATATACATACACACACACACACACGTGTGTGTATCAGACTTTTTCTTCTTTCTTTCTTTTTTTTTTTTACTACATCGAAATAGTTGATTGTGGAACTTGCGAGTTTCTGGCAGGCACTTCAAGAATGTGCTTTTACTTTTTGCAGGCAACCCAACTTGATCTTCACCGGCACTTCCATGCTTTGGGTGCTGGAGTGATTGAGGAAGTCAGGGTTCAGCGTGACAAAGGATTTGGCTTTGTAAGATACAGCACCCATGCCGAGGCAGCTTTGGCGATTCAAATGGGCAATACCCCGTCAATTCTTTGTGGGAAACCAATTAAGGTGTGCCTTTCAGGTTCCTCTGACAGCTATTTTGACATTTTCTTGGAATCATGAACTTACTCATCTGTTCCCTTTTATTTTGCTGGGTTACGGTAAGGGAGCAGGGTTTGAGTACCTCCGAATATGCTTTCTTGTTTCCTTACCTTAATCAAATCCTTTGGTAAATTGTAGGCAAATTTGGTTGCTTAGGTAGTGAATTGCGCTGGGATTTTCACTTAAAATTTAGACTTTTTCAAATTTCCTTGTGTCTTAGTGTTCATGGGGAAACAAGCCAACTCCACCAGGAACTAGCTCAAACCCACTTCCGCCACCGGCTCTTGCACCCTTGCCAGGCCTTTCGGCTACTGACCTCTTGGCCTATGAACGGCAACTAGCTATGAGCAAGATGGGTGGTGTCCATGCCCTCATGCACTCTCAAGGGCAACATCCCCTGAAGCAAGCATCTATGGGGTTGGGTGCTGCTGGAGCTAGCCAAGCAATATACGATGGGGGGTTCCAAAATGTTGCAGCTGCACAGCAGCTTATGTACTACCAGTGATGCAAGAAGATCAGGCATTGTAAACCCACCTAATTATCCTGCTCTACTTGCTGTTGTTTGAGGCTTGGATTTTTTATTTTTGTTTTATGTTTATTGACATTGACATGGATGGGTTTGTTAACCCATCCTTTACCTGCTTGCCATGTGTATCAACATATAGAATGTATGCTTTTTCATTGGTTTTGTAGGGAATGAAAGGCTACTAATCCTATTAGTGTTGGACGGAGTTGCCTTGCTTGGTTGCTATTGTCTTCTGTATACCCTTACGATGAGACACGGTTGCTTTTGAATTCTGAGGGCTATATGTATGGCGCTAGCAGTGTTGGGGCTGTCGAGACATTATTGCTTCCAAGTGGAGAAAACTGTAAGGCTCTCCCGCTTAAAGAAGTAACGAGTTAAACTTGTAAAGGAAATATAGGCCCCCGATGCGCATGCCAAGAGAGCGTTCCAGGGAAGTATTACTCAGAAAAATGTTAATTGATCGCTTTAATTGTCAAGTCTGACTCTTTGCTTCTGGCATCAAAAGCAAGCTTAAAACCTTGTGATAGTGAGAATCTGAGCCATGGAGCATTCGCTCATTCGAGCTGTATCGTTCTGGTTGATCACAAATTGGCGTGTGCATATAATTGTCTCTTATTTGGAGATTGTCATCTCAAAGAGAGAAATATTTTGGGCTACCACGCCTTTCCCGTCTTTATACTGGATTTCTTTAATCGGGCATTGCTACGTTTTACTCCAAATGCCATGAACCCTATAGACAGACGCGGCAACAGCCAAACAGACTTTTAGTATTAGAGAATGTGCGTGCGTTGCCAAATAGGTTATTATAAAATGGGTCAAGAAAATATTTTTAAAAACATTTCTACCCAAAAAAAAAAAAAAAAAGGCACAATCCAAAGAGGCTCTCATTTTAACCAACTCCACAGCAGCCAGCCTATTGTCGAAGCAGCGTTGGAGATAGTTTCCTCCAATCGGAATAGGTCAATAAAGGAAATTTTCAACGGTTTCAATTCTCGGCCTCATTTTCCCCGGCCCCTATGGAGCTCCCTTTACGTGTCCCAATTTATCGAGTAAATCTCACAATTACTGAAGCAATAATTGCAAGATACTGCATTAAAAGATATAATACTTTTTCCATGGGATCATGATTCCGAGAAACTAAAAATAATAACCGTTTAATTTTCCTTTGGTGTCTACACACTTCACCCATTTAAAATGATATAAGAGACCAAAATAATTTTTCCATACTACTCACTCCCAGCATCTACATATAATGGGTTTGCTTCATCTCTTTTCTTGTCGATTTAATCCCCATTAAAAAGCATACACCGTTGATTCAATTCCCATTAAAAAGCCTTCCAAATTAAGTTATTTATTTGGTCTCAAAGCATACACTATTGATTCAATCCCCATTAAAAAGTTTCTTTTCTTTTTTTGTTCCTCTCAATAGCAAAGTATACAAGTAGAATTGATAAGGAGAGCAGATTTACACAGGCAACAAAAAAAGAATTCTGTTAGTTTACAATTTAGTTCAAAATATGAGGTGTCGTAATATAGGATAATGTTTTTATACACAGTTAGTATATAACTAGTTTTGTACCGTTCGTTGAACGGGAATCTTCGAAAAATAATAAACTATTTAGTCAATTTTATAAAAATTTCGATATGAAATACAAACTTAATGTATATTTCATTATAATCTTTCTTAAGTATATTACTATATGCACATCATATATAAAGTATTCTTATAATATAAATTTGAACATCTAATTCAGTAAATAATAATTCAAAAATGGAAAAAATAACATTCGACAATACCATAACATTCAAAAACTTGAAAATAAATAAAAAGTGCAGTAAATAGTATCAAATAATATTCTACTCTTCAGAAACTCGTTTTTGTTTTTCTTCTGTTTGAACATTCTCCTCGATTTGTCCGTGCAAATCAGCATTTATTGATTTTCCATTATCACTGCATGATAGCAAAGCAGGATAACTAAGTATAAAAAAAATAAATGATTTATCGCATTCAAGATTGTGTATAACAATACGTAAATATTATAATTTAAGAAAGTAAAATAGTATATTAAATCTACCTTCTCATGCAAATCTTTTTATGAAGATTCCCTTCCTCTGTGATTTTTGTTGATGAGTGATTCATATAAAGTGTATTGAAATGTTGTTTATTAGAATCATCTGTTATACTAGTTGGGATCTGGGAAGAAGATGCTTTAGGTTGGTATTGATTGTCGATTCCACCAATTTGATAATGATTTATCAAAATTAAAGACAAAAATATTATGTGAGATATAATATGTGAAATATAAGAGAAATTTATTACTAATTCAAGATATATTACTAATCCTATGTGTTCATAAAAAAAAACAGAAAATAAAAACAAAAAAAATAAAATTCAAGATATGTTACTAAACTTTTACAATTGAAGATCAACATGCCTTTTTTTAAAAAAAATATGTATTGAAAGAAGATGTACCTAATAATCAAGAGGAGTGGAAACCCAAAATCGATACTTTAATGTGCCAACCGCTTGCACTGAAAATACCTAACCATGAATTTGATACTTGAAATCAATATATTAGAGGTTATATGTAGTGTAGGCATAAGAAATAAGAATTGATAAGAATATAAAGAGATATTGATAAGAACATTAAAAGTAAGTTTATCGTGATTTAAGTTATTTAAAGTACGTAACTTTGGGTAGGAAATAAGAATCCTATAATATTAAGAATTCTTATAAGAAATAAAAGTGCGTTCTCAAGATAGATTTTACTTATCTTGAAAGACCACTTCAACTATATCGAATCCTTTAAGTGCATGGACTCCTATGGTGTGGGTCCACACACTAAATATTCCCCACCATCTGAGCAGAGATGTATTATGAATTCTATAACCTAACAATGAGTATAACCTGCATGTTTTGATTAACAACGAACAGGTTTATAAGAATTTACAAACCCGTGCTCAAATAGGAATTTATATTTGACCATACGGGTCAAATACATATAATTAATTGGATTCAATTAATTTTTTCTTTTCCATAAATTTCGTGCTATGCACTATGTCTTGATAACACACTTAATAATAAAATTTATTAAGAATCCTATTTCCAACATCAGATATTGACTTCTGTTATTAATGGTTCATTTTGAAATTAGTTAATTTTTTACTTTTTGTAGTGATAACAATTCTTATTTACTTCGGTTCCCTATGCAGTACACAAATTATTGGCATGAATTTGGAGATATATCTAATAGAGATATTTATGTCTCTTTTATTTATATCGCATTACTTTCCAGTTCCTTTTTTGGGTAGGAAATAAGAATCATATAATATTAAGAATTCTTACAGGAAATAAGAATTGATATATATCTAAACAAAAAAGGAGCAAGTCACGTAGGAAATTACTTGTCGTCTCGTTAAACCACGTAGGAAAGAGAAAACATGAAGGGATAAGACTGAGAATACGACTTTATTATATATATATATATGATTTTCTTTAAATCGCGTCATATAACATGAATTTAAATTTGAAATTCAAATCATCCATACGTGCCATACATCCATAGCTGTTACTACTGTTAGTATAAAAAAATTGCTATATTGTTAGTGTATACAAACCCTAATTCTTAATAATATTATTAGGGTTAAATGTACTAAAACCTCTCTAAACTTTACCAATGTTGTGCATTACAGTTACTATTACACCCTCCTAATTTACAGTACTCTGATTTCTGATTTGTGTTGTATTGGGAAAAAAAAAAGTCTGATGTCCTTTACACAAATAACAAAATGAAAACATAAAAAAAAAAAATTGTTGCTACTGCAATGCAGCTGAAGACACTGTCTACTGTTCACAGGTCTGAATAGCTCCGTTCGTTGGAATTAAGCAAAACCCTTCCCGCGCGTAAAGACGCTAGGCTAGGGTTTAAGCTACACAATTCAGGCAAAGCTCACTGCTACCATCTTTCCGTAACAGATTAGGGTTCGAAGCTTTAATCAGAATGGAAGATGTGGATATGGAGGCTTCTCCGAGCTACTTTGACCCCGAAGATCTCAGCATCAGAGAGCAATTTCGTCGATACGGGTAGAGCATCCCCTAAGATTATTTATGCCCTTCTCTACCCTGTTCTATTTCTCTAATGTTCTGGCGCCACAAATTATTGCAGAGTGGTTCATGTAGTAGCCCTAATGTTTTATGCACCCCAAGTTCTCTATATGTTTAATGTCGCCACCACAAAATCTAAAAAGCTACAAAAGGTTGGGTGTGCTCGTATTTCAATTCAACACAAAATTATGCTCGTTGGAATAATCAAACCTAGCCTGAGCACCATAATGTTTGGCTCTCTATATTGGGGAACATCTGAAAAATACGTTCTTTGGCCTATAGCTGATTTTGGGTTTAGATAGTTAACAGGCAATCCTTTTTTCCAGGCATTTCTCCATAACTTATAGTGTGTTTGCAAAGTTGATTGGTTATATGGGGTTAAATGAATTTCTACGATGCAGGAAAAGGCATTCAGGGTCAAGCTTATCACCGCAACATGATAGCGCCGCTTCTAAGCTGAGCGAGATCAGGTCAAATGCTGCACTTTTTCTTGAAGATATAAAACAGGAGGCTGAGGGCCTTGACATGGATGATGGAGGAACACCTCTTAATGCTTTTTCCAAGAGGAGATCGTTCATTGATGATCAGGGACCATCTGAACTGGACTTTGGAAGTGGAATTCGTTCTCTACAAACTCTCAAGCAGGAAGAGGATAGACTGGTTGATAGTGGTGACACAACCTTTTCTCTGTTTGCTTCTCTACTTGATTCTGCACTTCAAGGTGCTTGACATTTCTTTGCTGAATATTCTTACCTTTTTATTTTATTTTATTTTTAACATGTCATTCTAAGTTCATCTCTTGTTACACTCCTTGTTAGTAAGGATGTGCTTTCCAAGCCTGCCAAATGGTGCCTTTAGTGTTAAAACTATTTTTTGAACCTGTTATTGAATTTTTTAAAATTATTTAGTTTGCGAATTTGTGCATGATTTTGAACTTTCTCTGAAGAAATTTCAGATGGGTTTAAATCTTTTGTGAAAGCCATAAAGTATGTTTTTTTTTCTTCTTTTGACTTGTGGATAGGAGCTGCCTAAATGAGATGATGTCATTGGAAGAAAGCTTGTTTAGACTTTGCCTAAAATAACATTTCTGGCCTAGTTTCTGATGTTGACAATTGAGTTCCCACATTGTCAGAGTTACAAATGAAAAAGCAACAAACTTAAACTTATATTTGATTACGACCTTGAACTGATTTGTTGTTCAATATCAAGAGATGCTAATTTATGCCGAGTGAGTTAACTGAACTCGTAAGCTTCGTCCTAGTGACTACCTACTCAAGTTTCTGGTGGGACTCGTAACTGTAGGGCTCTACTATTTGTAAGTATCATTCTGGTCTCACTTAGCATTCTAGTAATCTCAAAGATGGTTTTCTCATTTATACTGCCCATTAAAGTACCCATTTTAAATCAAGCAGTACTCTCTTGGTTGTTACCAATTATATACATATTTTTTTTGGAGTTCATTAAAACTTTGCAGTTAATGCTAGTGGTTTTAGTCTGTTCCATTCCTTTCTAAACTGCCCAGTTATAGGAGTGCCTACAATTCGGCTGTATGTCTGGTGCAGGGTTGATGACTATTCCTGATTTGATATTGCGATTTGAAAGTGCTTGTCGTGAAGTTTCAGAGTCAATCAGGTTTGTTGAACTAATGAAAGTCACCATGTACTCCTGAAAATGAGATCTTTTAACAAATTTTGATGGGACATGTGAATTTGGCTTTACCTTTTTGTGATGTTGTGTTATATCCTTTCCAATCACCTGATAAAGGTATAGACATCATGATATGAAAAATTCTGGACGACAATTCATATTTTGTACAGAAATCTACAGGCAACAGGTTGAGATTTCATTTGATGTGATTGTTTTTACTCAATTAGATTAAGATTTTCCTGGAAACTAAATTTACATACAGATCACATTTCATTATCCCAAAATTGCAATTAGTATTCATGTCTTTTGAGTTCTTCTTATGCACTTAAAATGCTACTGGTTAACAAATAGGAAATGGTAAAATTAAAGTGGAGACTGTCTTCTCTAGCTTATCATGCAAGATAGCCAAAATCCACCAGTTATGGAAGCTTATACTCAACATGAATTCTAAGTGGAATTTAATAGGCATAATTCACTTCCATTCCTTTCCTTTTTACTTGTTTTATTAATTCTACTTTTCCTTTCTGGTGTTATAATATTTTGCATCTATTCATGTATTTCTGCTCTATGAGGTTGTAGAAGACAACTATAACTCGGAGGTGTTTATTTCTGCAAAGAAACTAGTTGAGGATTTCCAATTAATCATCTATTTGACCATTGAATAACATCTCATAGTTTTTTGTCTTGCAGGCCTGGCTCCAATGAAAGACTTAGGATTGTAGAGGATAAACTGATGAGGCAGAAAGCCAGACTGTTGCTTGATGAAGCTGCTTCTTGGTCTCTGCTGTGGTATCTATATGGAAAAGGAAATAAGTCTCTGGCCTTTCTTATGCTATATGTTAGTGGAGACTGTGATTGAACACCTTGCTGTGAATCATTTGCTTGTTTTCAAATTTGCAACATGCACTTTTGAACTATACATAGGATATTAGCACATGGTAGATTGAAAAACATTAATTGCAATATTGTGCATGAATGGTTATATCTACGTTGTTGGGAAATTTGCATATCCAGTTTTCCATATCCACAGAAATAAGTTTGTAAGGCCTTTTTCTTTTCCACTGCAGTTATATTTCCATGACCACTTGTAGTTCTTATTCTTCTTGTTTTTTGAATTGAGGTTGTTCCATGTAAGCATGGGAGTCTTTTTGTTTTTCTTGTTTGGACTCCATGCTTCTTGGAGCCATGATTGTGAAGCTTTTTATGCTTTTGCAGGAAGTGAAGACATTCCAGAAGATCTAATCCTGGTGATGAGCTTTTTATACTCTTGTTTTATTCTGAAACATCTATTTCTCATTTTTCACATCTTGAACGCCCTCTTGATTAATGACAGTTCCCAACAACTTCGCATTTGGAGGCTTGTCAGTTTGTTGCAGCAAATCATACCGCGCAGTTATGCCTCCGGATCATTCAGTGGCTTGAGGGGTTGGCCTCCAAGGCCCTTGATTTGGAGAACAAGGTAGCAAGTTTGACAATCTTTATCCTTATTTGAAGGTTGACTGTTTTTCTTTTAGTGTGGGATGGGGGAAATAGAAAGCATTTGCCAATGGTGTTAAAAAAATATGGTGCAACTCTGTTTGCAAATCATAACTTGTTTTGAACCTGAAATAAGCTTGGGTTAAGCTTGTGATAAAGAGGGAGTCTGACATCTGGTGACGAATATAAGAAAAGGGAAGTTACACTTTATTGCGTTTATGAATTATTAGCTTCGGGGGCCAAGGTTTGGTCTGTGGTATTAATGCCCATGCTCTCTCTCTCTCTCTCACACACACACACACACACACATCCATGCACAGACAGGCAGACAGTGTAAACCTTGAAAGAACTTGATAAGAATTTTTTGGTGAAGACTTAAGGTTGTAGGTATTAGAAAAGTTATTTTCATGTTTTTATTTGTTCTGTCCACATGCAAGCATTTTTGTTACATTGCTATCTGTTTTTTGTCATAAAAGAGTGCTCTTTTAACTTAACAGTAATTCCACTTACCTATATGTGTGTAGTTTTTTGTCTCTTGTTTTCTGCAAAAGAGTGCTCTTTAGCTTAGCAAAATTCACTTTATTCATCTCCATTTTATGTATTTGCAGGTCCAAGGTTCTCATGTGGGTACCTATCTTCCTAAATCTGGAATATGGCATCATACCCAACGGTTTCTGAAGAAAGGTGCCTCAAATCTAAAGACTGTTCATCACTTAGATTTTGATGCTCCAACACGTGAACATGCACAACTATTACCAGATGACAAGGTAAAACAATGAACATACTGTGATAGCTTATCACCTTAAATTAAAATACTGAGTTACTGTTCACCTGGGTTCGTTATTCTTGTGATGTATATTGGATGCCAACTCTATTTTATTTGTAAGGAGAAGCCTTGATTGCCTTTTAATATGGGATACCACTATTTTCACTCTGGCTTTACATCTGCATATCTGGCATGGAATATGTGTTGTATCCTATGAACTCAGGGGAAACAGATTTGAAATGACAAACTAGACAAACTACTACTTGTTCTACTTGTGGTAGCTATGTGTTGGTATTTGCTTATTGTGTATGTGCATTAGTTAATGTCCTAAGCAATTGCTTGTACAAACAGAAACATGATGAATCTCTTCTGGAAGATGTCTGGACTTTATTGAGGGCAGGAAGACTAGAGGAGGCATGCAACCTTTGCCAGTCTGCCGGCCAGGTATGGCTGTCAAAAAGTTATTCATTTCTTCTTATCTTCTGATAAAATTGCTAGTATTTTTAAGAGATTCATTCTATTTTTTTTTTGCCTTTTCTTGGTGTCATAGCATTTATTCTCTTTGAACAGCCATGGAGGGCTGCAACTCTCTGCCCATTTGGAGGATTTGACCTTTTCCCATCCATTGAAAGCCTGGTAAAAAATGGCAAGAGCAGAGTCCTGCAGGCCATTGAATTGGAAAGTGGTATTGGCCATCAATATCGCCTCTGGAAATGGGCTTCTTATTGTGCATCGGAGGTAGATGATTAACATTATAAGTAAAGCTTAGTTGTCAAGTAAAGCAACTATTGTGTATTTTTAGTTCCTATCTGAAGTATTATATGTTTTTTCTTTTTCTTTTTCATTCCTTTGTCCTGTTTATGATCTTTTAAGGTCTTGCTTGATTTCTTGAATGTATCTTCTTGCCTAAGCTGTACTGATGCTTTATGTGAATTGATGTCAATACCATAAAAGTTGTGAACAAAATTAGAAGTTTTAGTACCTATTTTCTTGACAGCCATTGTTTGCACATGATAAGCTTTAGCATTGCTAACTATATATATTCCTTCCTTTCATTGTGTTGAAGCAAATTGCCAAGCAAGATGGTGGGAAGTACGAAATGGCAGTATATGCATCACAGTGTAGTAACTTGAAGCGCATTCTTCCAATTTGTATGGACTGGGAGGTATCTATGCTCTGCTTTACTGGCTTGCAGTTGTATTAATCATCTTGTAACTGGATAGATGACAGGCAAAAGAAGCCTTCCATTATCAGTTCACCTCTTTGAATTGCTTTTATTGTCTAATTCGAGATGACATGGGTGAAGAACCTAAATCCCTAGCTATTTTAATTTTTGGTTTCCTTGTATTTGTGGTTGAACAATTATGAGATGCAGTTAGTGTTATGCTTCTGCAGTCTGCCTGCTGGGCAATGGCCAAATCTTGGCTTGATGTCCAGGTTGATATGGAATTGGCACGCTTGCAACCTGGGGGAATGGATCAATTTAAAAGTTATGAAGAAGCTATTGAGGAAACTCCAGAACAAGGGGATGGTGGTCAGCAAATAGCTGGACCAGATAACTGGCCCCTTCAGGTTTTAAATCAGCAACCCAGACACCTAGCTGCACTGCTTCAGAAACTCCATTCGAGGTTAAGATTTCATGTTTATCCATTATGGGTGTTTTACTGGTATTCTTTGACTATCTCAATTTCCAAGTTCTGCTCATACAGTGACACTGTGCATGAAGCTGTTACACGAGCATGCAAGGAGCAACAGAGGCTAATTGAGGTAATGATCTTTCTGAAAGGAATTCTTGTTTCTGAGAAGATAGCAAATTTAACCTCAGGAATCATTTGACAACTCTCCAGTTTGATTGACAAAAAGTATTGGGGAAAATTGATAAACTGTATATAATGTCAATAGGTGTTCTACATCTGCTGCTACCTCTTACAGATTTATGTTTTCTTCCTCGGTTGTGGATTTGAAACTTCTTTGGTATTCAGAATAGCTAGATTTTTGTGGTGTGATCATCCAATGTGTTGAAGGACATGTTCGACACAAAAAAACTTGCTTATGTAAACTATGGGTCAACTTGTGACTGGCAACTGAAAATTGGATACTCATTTAAAGCTGAAACCTCTAAACAGTAAATCAGAGAGGTGGAATAGGCTGCTTATTTAGGCGGTTGATCCTGTGAAAGTTGATTTTTTCTGGATTTTACTTTCATATCCTAGGGGCTTGTATAACCTTGTACAAGTTCTATTTGGCACAAAATAGTAGACTTGTGCTGCTAACGCAATTCAAGCTGCATCACACACTGTTCTACTTAGATCTTTTTGTGATGTGAGATGTCATTATTCCTTCTTTCCTGCAGCTCTTCCAAGCTGTGACCTTTCCCCATATTTTAGATAATTAATCTTGTTTTCCACTGTCCATTTTTATCATTTTTTATAAAGAGGATCAACAGTGGTTCTCCACTTAACCCCCTTGATGACTTGAAGCTGTGACCTGTCGGTTACAGGTGAAGCGTCTTACCGACTAGGCTACACTTCGTTGTCACAGTCCATTATGTTGATTGTTTGCAAATTCAGAAAGAAAGCAGCCTTTGCGATGGCCAGAGCTCTGCTCTTTTTCTCCTTATTTTTGGTCATAAATTGAAGAGTCTTGTTTTAATGTCTTGAACACTAAATTCTGCTCGAATGGTTTTACTGTCATTGACCAAGCTTTTGAACAGATGAATCTTATGTCAGGAGACATGCCATGCTTGCTTGATCTCATATGGTCATGGATATCTCCTTCAGACGATGACCAAAATGTCTTCAGGTATATGTCCACTATATAAGCTAGAAGGCTATGTATAGACCTTTCTGCTTTATTCCCACTAAAATTTTTCCCTCTCTTTTAACATGATTAGTTGTCTCCACCTTCTGCAGGCCACATGGCGATCCCCAGATGATGCGTTTTGGGGCACATTTAGTGCTTGTGCTTAGATATTTGCTTGCAGATCAGATGAAGGATGATTTCAGAGAGAAAATCATGGCAGTTGGTGATCTCATCCTTCACATGTAAGTCATTATTTTCCTTTTGTGCTAATTATATATGAAATGCTTTTGAACCACACTTCTAGGTGTCAGAGTGCATAGATTAAGAAAAAAGTGGATATGTTTGGTCACTTGGTAAAAATTTTGGATTTCAATGGTTCTTCCCCTAAAACTATAAAGGTATACCTAGAAAACTTATATCATGAGAATAGTATTTGATGCTCGGTTGGTTTTGTGATTAAATTACTGGTCCTCTTAGCATGTTACCAACTTCATTTAGTCCCCTAAATAAACTTTAGATCATCTGTTTCTGTGAATTATATAATCTGGGATCTCTTTTTTGGGTTAATTTAAAGGCCATTTGAGGATAGATGTGTTCACTTTCATATTGCTGTTCAGGTATACTATGTTTCTATTCTCAAAGCAACATGAGGAATTGGTTGGGATATATGCATCTCAGCTTGCACGCCATCGTTGCATTGATCTCTTTGTGCATATGATGGAGTTACGGCTTAATAGCAGGTCTGGTTCAATGAAGTGAAGATTCTTGTTTTGCTGAGTCCTGGTCTGGTGTAAATTTCGGTCCTTCATTATTAGATAGAAAGTTGGCTGACTATTGGTTCCTTGCCTTGCATCGCATTTTCTGGAGAAAAAGTGGGCAGGACTTTAATCATGCCTTGAACCCTTTTATTGCATATGATTAGCTGACTTCAGGAATATGTGCCTGATAAATTAGGCCATACTTGTCTTCATTCATGCATGATGGATAATAATCTTCACTTTAGATACATATCACAAGCTCTGGCCTGGCAGTTAATCAATAGCTGGAGAAAATATGCTCTTTCTTTCTACACAAGCAAACACGTGTATTATGAATGATAGGTCCATTTACTTGTACTTGTTTTCCTTCAAAATCTTTGCTTTCTTCATGTTCTACTTCCATTATTTTGAATTTGGCAGCCCTTTGCTTATATGAAGGTACGTTAGGATGATTTGTCAAATTTAAGTCTGTTTGAGCTTTTAGGTTTGTTGGTGACTGTTATGCTGCCTAAATGACATTGAGGCATATTCTGCTGAGCTTTACCGCAGCATGCTGCATATGATGTATCCCTTCTCCATTTTATGAGTTCTTTAAATTTCTGGTACCAATTCTGGTTCCCAGATGGATTTCTCAGTTCCCCTTGTTCGAAGGAACTGCTACCCTAGGAGGAGCTGCTTTTAGTCTATTAGCTTTTGAGAAATTAATTGTAAGTGCTTACTTGCCTTTGACTTGTTATTCAATGTTTTACTTGCCTTTTTTCTCTCAACAGCGTGCATGTCAGGTATAAGATATTTCTTGCTGCCATTGAGTACTTGCCTTTTTCAGCTGGAGATGACTCTAAAGGCAGCTTTGAAGAAATCATTGAGAGGTATACTTATTTCCTGAAGAATATTTTTGTGTTGTGTAAAGTTAGTGCGAAGGATGCTGTGTTCCAACGGCACAACTGATTCATTGAATTGTAAATTCGTTGTCAGGATTTTGTTGAGATCTCGAGAAATTACAGTTGGAAAATATGATAAACTATCAGATATTGCAGAACAGCACCGTTTGCAGAGTCTTCAAAAAGCTATGGTTATTCAATGGCTTTGCTTTACACCTCCCTCCACAATCAAAGATGCTAAGGATGTTAGTTCCAAACTTCTTCTCCGGGCATTGGTTCATAGGTATTTCTGTCTTTTATCTTCCTTCATGGGTGTATGCTTACACTAACAGAGGCAAGACTTGTCGTGTATAGGTCTTTTCCTCTTTCAAGTCATATTGGTGCACAAAATGGATATATTGAAGCTAAAATCTGTGCAACTAATTATTTCTGGTGCTTCACTTTGTGTATTTTTTATTGTTGGTTTTTCAAGTCCTGTTTATAAGAGTTTTATTGCTTTCCTGCTTTAATCGATGTAGATTTTGGGTTTAAATTCTTCTTAGTCTCTCAAATAAATTGATTTTTTTTCTAATGTTTATTTCTGCAATACAATTACATGTTTGTCAAGATTCGTAAGATACTTCTTTTGCCAATTTTCTCCCTTCGGTTTGTTATTTTCTCCGTATAGGAAGGGGATATGGGAGATGAAATATCATATAGAACTTCCGGATTTGTAGCAGGAATTTTTTGGTCACTGATTTTCTTTTTTCTTTTTTCTCCAAGAATGATGTTAACCTATGATTACTTTATAGCAACGTTCTGTTTCGGGAATTTGCTCTCATCTCAATGTGGAGGGTTCCAGCGAATTCAATTGGGGCCCACACACTGCTTAGTTTACTTGCTGAGCCCTTGAAAGAGCCAACTGAAACTCTCCTTTCTACAGAGGATCATCATCTTACAGAGAATTTGCGAGAGTTTGAGGACTGGGTACCTTTCTGATATCGTAGTTTACATTTCTTCTAAGTTTTTCAATTGAGTCATCATCATTAAGAGTATTATTTTCTTTGTTTACTAATTTATTTGTTTTATCAATTAGAATGAATACTACTCGTGTGATGCAACATACCGGAACTGGCTAAAAGTTGAGTTAGAAAATTCAGAGGTTCCTCCCCGTGAACTTTCAGTTGAGGAAAAGACAAGGGCACTTACAGCAGCCAAAGAAACTCTGGTGTCATCCCTTTTATTGTTACAAAGTAAGTTTTAGTGGGAAAGAGCATTCTGAGATCAAGGATGCAGGTTGATATAGATGCACTAATGTTGTCTGTCATTTGGATTGGACCTAGCTTGCTTATTCTCCTGCTTGCAGTGACCTCTACTATCTTGCTCATCATATTAATTTACTTTTGAACTGGTTTTCTAATAATGAATATCTTTTGATTATGTCTTCAGGAAAAGAAGCTCCTTGGTTGGTTCCAACCCAAGATCGAATTTACGAATCTGAGGAACCTGTATACCTTGAATTACATGCCACTGCGATGCTCTGTCTACCCTCTGGTGAATGCTTGTCTCCGGATGCCACTTTGTGCACAACCTTAACAAGTGCTTTGTACTCTTCGGTGAGCGAGGAAGAAGTGTTGAAACGTCAACTCATGGTACATTTACCTTTAAGTCCTGATTTCCTGGTGAATGAAGATGACAATTAAAAGAATATAATAACACCATTAATATTACAATGAAAAAAAATGACTTATGGTTTCGTGCGGATGCTTTGATCTCCACATGGTTTATTGGCTATTACTTGGATGGCTTAGTACCTGCAAGATGCGATGATTGAGTAATCTACTCCAAGTTTTGACTTTTTCATTCTACTGTAGATTTTAAGTGGGGAGGTCATGGTTGTTACGTCTAAATGTTATCATACTCTTTTTGGGGGATGCCTATCAGGTTGTAGTGTTGCTGTACCTGATAGGCGATGAATGTTGTTTTGGTTTCAGGTGAGTGTCTCTAGGTCAGCGAGGGATGAGTACTCCATTGAGGTGATACTACGCTGTTTAGCAGTAGCAGGCGATGGGCTAGGGATACACGAGGTCAACGATGGTGGTCTCCTATCTACTGTGCTTGCTGCGGGCTTCAAAGGTACTGACTTGCAGTAGCTGCTTTATTTACTTAATATTATATCAAGTCTGGTTTGTGCAAGTCGTGCAAATTTCTTTAATTTACTTATCCCAAGGGTCATAGCAGTGCGTTGAACTGGTTACTGGACGCCAAGCTACTTGGACCACTTCCAGGGGCTACTGCTCTCCCCATGTATGTTTTTGTGCTGAGGATGATACGAACTTGTAGAGGGTCTGAAATTTTATTTCTGGTACATGTGATGGCAATAATCCTGATCTTTCCTTGGGATAAGACTCTCTCTATTCCCTGATACAACTGCACAAATTTGATTCTTGTCCATCAACGACTTCTTCAGCACAGCTTTTATATTTGAAATTTCTAAATACTGCTGTTTAGGCCCATTGTCAGAGTTTGGCTGTATCCAACTAGTATAATTGCTGGTCCAACTGTAAGGACGATTACAATCCAAATCAAGGAATACAGATGTTAAATGAATTGCACTATTATTGTGGTTGATTATGCTTATTCTTTCCTGCAGAATCTTCTGTAGTAACCATATCTTTCGTTACAGGTGAGCTGGTTAGGTTTCAAGCCGGAGTAACTTTGGAAATCTCTAGATTAGATGCTTGGTATTCAAGCAGTCTTGGGTCTTTGGAAGGTCCAGCAACATACATTGTTCGAGGCCTTTGCCGTAGATGCTGCATTCCGGAAATAGCTCTTCGGTGTATGCAGGTGGGCATAGGGTGAAACATAATGAAAAGAAAATTATGAAATATATAGAACTGTGAACTAGCAGCCAGAGAATTAATTTCTGTGTCCTTTTTTGAGTCTCTATTTTGGTAATTCATAGGTTTCCGTTTCCCTCATGGAGGCCGGCAATCCAGCCGAAAGCCATGATGAATTAATTGATCTAGTCTCATGTGCTGAAACTGGATTTCTTCATTTATTTAGTCAGCAGCAGATGCAGGTGAGCACAGTTCTTAAATTTGTCTCTTTTCAATTACAAGAATTTGGACCACAAAAGATCTTCTGTCCCACATTTTGTATCATTTCCTGTTCCAACATCTATTAAATTGCCATATATCCTTCATGAGCATCCTATTATAATTCTTTTTCTTGTTCCTTTAGGTTCTAACACTACTAAGAGAGTTGAATGTAAAAGATCACAGACTAAAAAAAACAAAAATTAACTAAAAAAATGTGGTTTTAATGAATTTTTTGATTTTTTGTTTCTCTATTATATATTTTTATTTAGTTTGTTATCTTTGTATTCTACCCTGTAAAAAGAATTAAAATGAGATGTTCCAGAAGGGTATATGACAATTTAATAAATGTTGGGACAAAGAGTCGTATAGGAAATGAGATAGAAGACCCCTTGCAAATTTCGACTGGGTAGTTACTTGCAAATGGCTTCATTAGTAAATAGAATTTATTGGGGTCTGGTTTGCTTCCTGTTTTGTCATATTAATTGGTTATACCAGTATCTCTGCACTTGCTTTTCCGTAAGTGCTTTGTGCAGAAACAGTGGGGCTTGTCGTCTCTCTTTCCTTATGCTTTACTTATGGATTAAATACTGAGATACAGTTAGACTTAACTGACATCCAGCAGTCTTGAATCTAGAACATCTAATTCCCTGGTCTCAAGCTTGGTTTTTTATCATCAGACCATTGCCTCATTGGCGATAGTCAAATTACTTGAGATTTGAAAATAGAATTAAATGATACCAAATGCTTTATTGTTGCTATTGTGTGTGTGTGTGTGTGTGTTTTAAATTTTTTCCCTCCTCCTTAGTGCCAATATTTATTGCATGTTCAAGTAGTGTCTCGAAAAGCCCTTGTTTTTTTTGTTTTAACCAGATTCTATCCACACTTATATGCTAAATTTTGAAATGCGAGCGTCGAGCACATCACTATAGGAACTTCTCGTGCTTTTGACATTTATTAGTTGGAATTAGGTAAATATCACTTTAGAAACTATTTGAGAGTCAATTGAAACAGAAGCCAGTCAAAAACCTTAGCCTTTTTTCTTCTGCTTACCTTTCTGGTTTTTGCATTCTTTGTTACTCGCTTGATTGTTAACAAAGAAGGTACCGAGCAAGTTTCCCTCTGGGTTGATTGGTTGTGACCGGCACTGACCAAGCTCCTCTTGCAGAAGTTTTGATTTGTATTATTATTGCTGTGCCCATATTGCGTGCTGCTGACTGGTTTGGGATTTGGTTTGCTGCAGGAATTTTTGTTATTTGAAAGAGAATACTCAATTCATAAAATGGAGCTTCTGGAAGATAATTTTTCCTGACTCATTTCGACGGTGCAAATTGGAATGGGATCTTAAGCGCTTGGTTTCCAGTTTGGTGAAAAAAAAAAAAAACTCTTGGGTTCCGCCATTGGTGTACTATACCCTGTACACTGCTGCACCGTTCTTGATGTAGATCATGCTGTGTCTAACTTATTGTGATGTATGTGTATACGCACGAGCAAAAAATGTACCCCTTGACTGCAAATACCTTACATAGATCATCTAACTAGTTATGGGGGCTTAATATCCGAAACATCTATCTTTCCCTTGTCAATTTCTCTTGCAATTTATTTTAACACAATTACTTGTGATGCTGAAACTCGTTTAGATTGCTATTTTTTGGAGTTTTTGTAAAAAGAATATATAGTAATGATTTGACTTAATGTATGTGAGGTAAAAGGATGATTCGAAAATACGATTACGGAAAACATAAAAATTTTCTTTTTCTGGGGAATATGGGAAATAATTGCAGTAGGGATGAATGATAGTGAGCCATATTGTATTCTGAGTTCCCTTATTTATTTACGTCTCAATGCCATTTGAGCTGAGTACCTCTTGTAGGTCAATTTCTTTTACTCACTCGATTGAAAAGGCTGGAGATTTTCGCTTTTTTTTTTTTTTCCTGGAATTCCATAACGAGTTGAACTTTGTGTTTAAGCTTGCATGTTTTTTTTTGGAAATAATATTTAGTAATACAAAATTCTAGTACAACTTAAGAATTTACTATTAAAAAAGGAAAAAGTAAAAATCGAACCATTTTAATTGAGTTGACAAAAGACATTGACCCACAAGAGATACTAAGCTTAAATTAAAGTATCATTTCAAAAAAGCAATTTATAGGACCAATTTAGCGTTGAACTCGAGATTTTCATGACAAAAAAGTTCAACAACTTTTGATATCAAACGGAGGTCGAGCTATATTGGAAATCCTACTAATCACAAATTTCCTATTCAGATTTGGTTTAATTGATTGAACAATGAATTAATTAAAAAAATTTCACTTTAAACGAGCTAAATATCTTTGTAGACGGACAGTTCATCCAAACCGAGCCTCGACTCTGCGGTCGGCTGGCCCAAACCCAAAGTTCTACAAAACCCCTTCCTGCCTTCTCCTCACAAAGGAATTTTTTTTTTTTTAAATATAATAATAAATAAAAGTCTTCCTTCCCTGATCGTCCCTCGGAAATTCGGTTCCTCCTCACTAACTATAATGCAGTAAATGTTCATTGCTGCTGAAGTTCTGCGACTGGAAAAGCTTTTCAAATTGCAGAGGTTTTATTGCCCAATACCAGCAAAGCATTCGCCAGAGATGAATTGTTCAATTTTGAGATGAGAAGATAACTGTTCCCCATTAGACACTGAGAGATTTAATAAGCCATGGGGATTTCGTTTAAGGTTTCCAAGAATGGTAGGCGGTTTCGCCCCAAACCGCTCCCTCTTCGACCCGACAGTTCCTCCGTTCCTGCTCCCTCCGATGGAGCAGACGACGTCATCTCCGTTCGCACTTCTAAAGATACCAATCATATCGTCGGAAAAACTGAATCTGCTTCCATGTCAACTCCTAAACCCGCAGTATGGCTTCTCTTTTCACAATTTGCTTTTTGGAGATTTATTTTTTTCTTTTTTTAGTGTTTAATTTTTCATCTGTTATCAATTCAGTAGGTACGGTTCAGTATTGATGCCTTTTGCTCTACAACAAAAATAATTTTATTGGTTCGAGTTTTTTTTGGCAGTGAAAGTTGCTAGTGTCTTCTGTTTCATTAAGTTGGAAATTTTAAGTTCATTCGGTGGCTTAATGAGTAGGGAGAGATTTTACACTTGTGATCGCTATGCACAGAAATGGACGTTTTATGAAATATTCTCCTTCTTGTGATTCAGCTTTGCTAATCGCCGAAACTGATAACAACGAAAAGAGCAAATAAATTAATCAATAGATAAACAACTACTATTTAAATGATAGTAACAATAATGTGGCTGTTCCCCCTCCCTCCCCCAACATCTTTGGTTGAGCATATGATTTTGGGAATGCATTTAGTCATGCTATAAAACCTTTTCATTGGAGTCATTTGTTGGATAATCATAATATTTGGAGAGGAGAGGTGGTAAGGATGACTATAGTTTTGATTTACTTAAAGAAAATGGATTAATCTTTCATATACTGTTAGCATTGGATGAATGACAATTATGCAAAATTTGAATTTGAAATTCAACTTTTGCACATACGTAATGCATCCAACAGTGATAATGTATACATTGTCAGCGCATATGAGATTTACTCAAAACAAAATTGCATATGCAGATATTGCTCTTTCTAACCAAACAATCATATCATGCTTCCTAATACAAGAGCAAAATTGGGGATTTTGTTTTGGTCACTATGAAGGGAGCAAAATGGTATAGTCGATATGTATTGAAAAGGAAAAAAAAAAAAGCTATCATTTATTGATAAAAACTCTCTTGTTTGTTTCCAATTTCAATATTTTATTTTGTGTGCAGGTTGACTTTAGCGAGAGGGACAATGACACTTCTGGAACCTCAGGTATGTCAAATTCTTCTGAAGAACTTGTAGATAATTTCTTTTATTTCTGCAGCAGTAGTATTTGTATTAATTGGTAACCTTTCTCTTTTTGTTCCAATTCCACTAGAAACTGAAGTTTCGTTTACACTGAGCCTTTTCCCAGATGGATATTCTATTGGAAACCTCCCTCAGGTTTGTTTCAATATCTTTTATTTGGAAAGCATGCCAACATAACTGCTTGAATAACGAAGAAAAGAAAATTTTGGCACACCTAGTGCTGTATATAACTATTGGAGATGATTATTCTTTCCTTAGTTTCAGGGTGAATCTGGGCATCAGCTATCTGCTGAAGTTCCAAAATATTTGCATCCATATGATAGAGCATCTGAAAGTCTCTTTTCAGTAAGTACATAGTTAATACCTTTTGCTTTACTTGCAAATATTCCTATTCTATGTTTTTTTTCCCTTGAATTGATATTTCATTTGTGCTTATTTAACGTATTATTGTTTTTTTCCATGTAATACTGTTTTTATTGTACAAAAGTGACAAAAATGTTAATTAGCTATTTATCATCTTTTTTTACTTCTTGATGCATGAAGTAAATTTGGTGCCTTTGAGGTCTGGTTTTGTTATAATCATTTTGTCTCTTGCCTTCTGGTTTATGTAATCGAGAATATCTTGATAATTGAATGGTTTTTCTTTCCTTTTTTCCCCTCTACATTCTTGTGTATGAAGGCTATTGAATCTGGTCAGTTGCCTGGGGATATTCTGGATGATATACCATGCAAGTACACAAATGGGATGCTTGTTTGTGAGGTAAGTTATCTCGAGTTCATTGTAGTTTTTGGGTAACTCTGTATCAGTTATATGATCGGTATGGGGATTTTTGGAAAAATTTGCATGTTGGTGTGGGCATTTGCTGACATGGTAACCTCAGTTTGAAAGCAGTTCAATTCTGGCTTTCTGTATCCTCTGGCTTTGTGTATCATCTGAAAAAATGGGAAAGGAAAAACCAGCTAATAATTTCATTCTAACTTCTGTATACACTGTGATAAATATATGTGACAGCCCAGACAATTATGTTCCCTAATCAAACTTTTGTTTTGTATTGCATCTCCATCTTTCTCTCATCTGCGTGTAAAAGAGGGACATGTTGTGGTTATCTCTTATCTTTCTTCATTTATATATGCCCTTTTTCTCTTAATCTGTTGTCTTCTAGTATCATGCTCTTGTTTTGATTCTCGTATTCTGGCTTGCCTAATACATCCATCATAGTGTGTGAGTACTTTTGCTATTTACACCTTTAAAGTTATGAATAAGTTAGTGATGAGGTGGTTGTAATCCTTATTACAGGTCCGAGATTATAGAAAGTGTTTATCTGAAGCAGGAGTTACTGTGCCTTCTGCCAGTGTTTCTCCAATTATTAACAGGGTATGTCTTAGGATGTCTCTGGAGAACGTTGTCAAGGATATCCAATCAATCTCTGACAGTGGTTGGACATATGGTGATTTGATGGTTAGTATGGTTGTCATTCTTATGTCAGCATAAGAAGGAAATATTACCTAATGTCATGCAATCATTTGCCTTTGGATAGGAAGTGGAGTCTCGAATAGTGAAAGCCCTACAACCTAAACTCTGCCTAGATCCAACTCCAAAGTTTGATAGGCTTTGTGAAAATCGAACTTCCACTCCCATTAAGGTAATCCTGTTGTAACTTACTTCAGGAGATGTTTTTGTGATCGGACACCACTAAGGTTATCCAATTTGTTTCTGCAGTTAAATTTGTCTCTAAGTAGCATGAGGAGGGAAAGGTTAAAGCGTATTCCAGAAGTTACAGTGACATCAAATAAGAGTATCCATGGGAAAAAGATATGCATAGAGAGAGTTCCTGAGGGCTCAAGATTTGGAGATTCTGGAACTGCACTGCAGCAGCCTATCCATGATAATCTGCAGATTCAAAATAATGGTCCAAACAGTATGCTTGCCCTTAGGTCTAATAGCTTTGGGCCAAATGCATCTGTCCCATCATCTCCTTTGGTATCTCAGCAGTCAAAATACCAAATGGGGGTTGGTAGCCCAAGATATATGCAGGATCATATGTCAGGAGCTGTTTCGAATGCATCAGGTGGTTCTCTTCCTGGGCAGGACATGATTATCAATTATGCTGATAATATGAGCTCTGGTGCTGCTTCTTTTCATGGTAGGAGGGATAATCAAGAAACACAATCGAATTCAAACAAGAGATCAAGACTTACTGCTATTGGTGCTCATGGAAATCAACAGCAAATTGTAGGATCACAAATGGAGAGCTTCCATGGATCGGATTCGCAGTGGAAGAATACACTTTTACAGCAGCAATCACGCATTCAGTATGCTACTTCTGGAATGCAGAAGTATCCACAGCAAATATTTGAAGGGGGTTTAAATCAAGAAGCTGGGGCAGCGCCATTCTCCCAAGGAATGAGGTATGGCTTAAAGGAAGAGCCAGTTGAGACAGAGAGATGGGACAAGCCAGAGCTAGGACAAACTAGAAATGAAATGCATGTGCTGGAGTCCGAACTAAATCAAACAGATTCTCCGCAGTCCCGACTTCAGCAAAGACTACCACAGCAACTTGTTCGATCTAGTTTTGCTCAGACTCCTTGGAATAATCTTAGTCAGCCTCTTGAAAGTAATTCTAGAAAAGAGGATCCATACCACAAGAGGAAGGTAGTGCAAAGTCCTCGTGTTTCTGCTGGAGGCATACCTCAGTCTCCTTTGTCATCAAAGTCTGGAGAATTTTCTAGTGGTTCAGTAGGGCCCCAGGTTGGAGCAGCTGTAACGAGTGGATATATATTATCCCAAAAGGAGAAGCCAGGAATCACATCGGTTTCTCCAATTGGCTGTACAACTTCTTTGACGTCAAGTGCTAATGATTCTATGCAACGTCAACACCAGGGACAAATTGCTGCAAAGCGAAGATCCAACTCTCTTCCCAAAACCCCCGCTATAAGTGGAGTTGGTTCTCCAGCTAGTGTTAATAATATGAGTATGCCAATAAATGCTAGCAGTCCTGTTGGAACTCCTCCTTTGGCAGATCCAGTTATGATTGATAGGTTCTCGAAAATTGATACGGTGACTGCAAGGTATGATGCTGATCAAAATGCTATTGCACTACAGCATGATTTGTTTGGCATGTTTTTTCAGGCAATTTCCACAAACCTTCAGCTTACTGTTTCTCCATATTACCCTTTGACGTATGTGTCTAATATCTGAGTTCAATTGCTCTAGATTTTGACCTTTCCTTTTCTTACTGTATGAGAGTACTTGAATATTGGTAAAATGCAGAAAATCATGTTTAGAATGATTCACCAAGGGTCAATGTTGCAGAGCTTTTCACATAGCAAGGATGTCCAATATGGACTGACCAATATCTTACATTGCAAAAATAATTGCCTGTTCCAAGTTTCACGAGGGATTGTAGCCTATGCGTGCTGCTATTGTATTAAGCAGTTTGTTATGCTTTTAGTTCTTATTTATGTTAAATGTCCTTAACTTCACTCTTCTTTGATCAACAATTATGTTTGCTTAATTTTCGGAGTACTTGTGAGGAAATTTTCGTGTCAATCACTCAAAAATCTTTGTTTTTGGGATTTGCTGATATTTTCAGATTCCAACTTAATTGCAAAAAGAGTAAGGTGGATGAGTACCCTATGAGGAAAACGAATGTATTCCCTGCTCAGCAGCTGTTGGCTCTTCTCTCAAATGATTCAAGCAATGAAAACTTCAAGGATGAGTCACGTAAAATGCCATTGTCAACCTCACTTGCAGGTGGGAACATGAATGTTTGCAAGACGAGGGTGTTAAATTTTATGCTGACAGAGCGCATAGTTCAAGGTTTGTTGGGACTGGAGTTTTAGATTTTGATCTTTACTGTGGGTGTTGATCTGATTGATCCTTTTGCTTACAAATTATATCCGTCAGGGAATGGTTATTCTATTGTGCCCAAGGCTCGGACTAGATTGATCATGTCAGAGAAGCCGAATGATGGTACTGTAGCAATTCATATTGGAGAGATAGAAGATGCCCAGTACTTGGCTGCGGAAGACTACCTTCCTACCTTACCCAACACGGTGAGTTTCAGGATTATCTTTCAATCTGGGTGTTTATTCCTTTCCCTCAGCTGTCTGCCTGCCTTGCCCCTATTTGGAATGATACCGAAGTCCGAATATCTTATTCTTATTAAACAATTATGTATTGCATACTTCTCATTACTGTGGTTTAAGAATCAGTTGGCTTTCCTCCTCTGCTAGCCTGTGCATTTCCTTTCATGGTTGAACTAATGAAACACCCTAAATCAAGGAGGAGAAACAGGAAGTAGAAAATGAAAATGTTGAAGGAAGAACAAGAAGAAGGGAAAAAAGGAAAATTAAAAAAACCATTTTATACCTGTAGGCGTATTAAAAAAAAGGGGGGGGGGGTGGGAAATTTATATACCCAGAGGTGTATAAAGATCACATGTTCAGAACCAATAAAACTAGGTCCTGCTCATAGAACTCGGGGGCTGTTCCTACCTTTTTAAGCTGCTGAAATCCCGGTCGCACACGCCAAAAGTTTTCCGCGATAGATTTCCTTGTAGTAGTTCCTTATGCTAAGTGGCTAGTTGTTTGAGTACTGATTCTTCACATTTCATCTGCACCAGCTGAATTTTCTTTCCATCCTTTAGTCCACCAGAGACAAAATAGCATCTCTGTGCCTTTGTAGATTGTTTTGTAGTAGTTCTGACATCAATTGTATGGTAATTGTAACAGCACACGGCAGATTTGCTTGCAGCACAATTCTGTTCACTGGTACGTTACTTCTAATGTTCATATCACTCTCTTTTTCTTCTTCCTTGTCTTGTAATGATCTCATCCTTTATCCAGATGATACGTGAAGGATATCTTGTTGAAGATCTTGTCCAACCAAAACCAATTCCAACAACGAGTGCCTCAAGCAACCAACCTAGTGCTCCAGGAGTTCTTCCTAATAATCCTGCTGAAATGCAGCAGTATCCAGCAGGAGTTTCAGGTCCTCCATCAAATGACAGTAGTAAGCCATCAAACAGTGGAGCTCTGTCATTGAATCCATCCAATAATTTACAAGCACCGAGAATGCTAGCTCCTGCGAATGTACAGGGAGTACATATCTCCCAAGGGCTTCTGCCTGGGACTTCAATGCCATCCAGGCCACAGCAACCTGACCCACTACCAACTTTGCAGCAGCAGCAACTGCAGAGTCAACATCAGTTGATGCAGCAGCAGCAGCTCCAAAGATCACCCCTCATGCTTGCTGCTAATCCAATGTTGAATACTATGGGGCAGAATTCCAATATGCAGTTGGGCAATCACATGGCAAATAAACCTTCACCCCTCCAACTTCAGATGCTGCAACACCAGCAGCAGCAGCTGCAGCCACAACAGCAACAACAGCAGCAGCAGCAGCAGCAGATGCAGAGGAAAATGATGATGGGTCTTGGAACTATAGGTATGGGAAACATGGCAAATAACATGGTTGGGCTTGGAGGCCTGGGCATGGCAGGTGTACGGGGAGTTGGTGGAGCAGGAATTTCAGCACCAATGCCATCTATTGCAGGAATGGGCAACTTGGCTCAGAATCCAATGAATCTTAGCCCAGCTTCAACTATAAGCAACACAATTAGCCAACAGTTACGCTCTGGGGCTCTTACTCCAGCACAAGCTGCTCTGATGCAAACAAAGATAAGGATGGCACAAAATAGAGTGAACATGCTGAGTGGCCCTCAATCAAGTATTAGTGGTATTACCGGTCCTCAATCCAGTATTAGTGGTATTACTGGTCCTCAATCCAGTATTAGTGGTATTACTGGAGCTAGGCAGATGCATGCTGGAGCTACGGGTCTTTCAATGCTAGGTCCTGCTCGAGGCAACCTCAATCCTATGCAAAGAACTATGGGACAAATGGGTCCACCAAAGTTAATGACTGGGATGACTCCTTACATGACCCACCAGCAGCAGCAGCAGCAGTTGCAACAGTTGCAACAGTTGCAACAGCAGCAACAGCTTCAACAACAGCAACAGCAATTACAGCAACAACAAGAAACTGCTTCACCTCTGCAGGCTGTTGCTTCTCCTCCACAGGTAGGTTCACCATCTAATATGGGAATGCCACAGCAAATAAATCAACAGACTAACCAGCAGCAGCAGCAACAGCAGGCCAGCCCACAGCAAATGAGTCAGAGAACTCCAATGAGCCCACAACTAAGTTCAGGGGCTATACATACCATGAGTGCTGGTAATCCAGAAGCTTGCCCAGCAAGCCCTCAACTGAGTTCTCAGACTCTGGGTTCTGTCAGTAGCATCGCTAATTCTCCCATGGAGCTGCAAGGTGTCAACAAGAGTAATTCAGTTAATAATGCATAGAAGAATGTGGAGATTTTGATTTTGATTCCCTGGCGGTTTCTTTTAGCTGCCTTGGTCCACCTCAGCTCCTTAGCAGCATATCTGATTGGCAATATTGTTGTTACTTGGCGTGTAGTGTCTATGCCTGATGTCGTATTGTGGTGCCTTGTAAAATTTGTACGATTATATGTATGTATATTAGTAGTCATCTTAGTTTTTACGAGTATGTTCAGTCTTGGTGTATTAGCACCTTTAGTTTCTCAAAATAACACTTCTAATTACAATTTATTGCTTGCAGGAAACTTAAAATTCTGCAGCAACAAGAATTTGTAAGTATAGAAAAGTGCTTTGGTTATTGGACGGTATTGTCAAATGTTTGTTCTAATCTTTTCAGGCAAATAACAAGTGGTGCTTTGGTTATTGGACGGTATTTTCAAATGTTTGTTCTAATCTTTTCAGGCAAATAACAAGTGTTAATCATTGCGATTAATTGACCATTCTAATTACTATAGTTACTCAAACAAAATCTTGAAGTCTTTAAAATTTTCTTCCTTTGACAAGTTTCTTGTATCGTGTTATACACATTAGATAGGCAGTACTGGCGTCTATAACCATTGATCCAATACAAAACGGTCCCAAGACTCACGATCACGGTGCCTTTTCGTGTTGGTCTATCATATCCTATGTACCTTCATATTTCCCGCTACAACTACTAGGAAGGGATGAAGAATTGCGGAATACATGGATGCAACGTCAGATGTACTTAATTTGTTTTACGTCATCTAAAATGTTAGGGTTAAACTTGCAAGTTATTAATACTAATTCGAAGATGAAATTTTCTGTCTGAAGGAGAGCACCAAAGCACCAGATGCATCGGAAACAAAGCACAGAAGACAAAATAAGACGGAGCAAAAGAAAAAAAAAACACGCTTCCGGATCTCCGAGCCCCTCACTCACTGTTTCATAGAAAAAAAAAACAAAAAAAAAAGGGAGGCCTCTGCGTCTTCAACTGTTTTTGTTTCTAATTAATTACCTATGAACCCCAAATTTCTTCTTTACTATTTGCAATTTCTCAACTTCGTAGGCAAATGCTGAACACATCCAAGGATTCCATTTGTCTTGAAAATCCATTTGCTTCCTTTCATTTATCAGAGAAAGTAAAGGACAAATCCATGCATTCCACCGCCCAGTTAGTTACCCGAGAATTAGCTGAGACTTCCCAGCAGTTTATAATGCAAGCACATAGTCCTGCAAAATTTGTTTGACAAGAAAACATGGACATTTGAAGCTACTACACCCCAAAACACAGTAAAGGAATGCGGTTGAACAAATTCTTAGATTTTGCATAGCAGTCTATCATGTTGCGTCCTCACGTGGCCTCGAGTGATGTCCTTCACTGTACAAGTTCCAGCAAGGGCCATGCTTAGCTCTAGCTCCTCCTTCAGCATGTTAATGACTCTCTTCACCCCATATTCTCCCTTTGCTGCCAACCCAAAGAGAACTGGCCTTCCAATCTATAGCACAATTCCAAGCATACTGAGGATACTTCATATTTGCAAGAAAATGCATGGCGACACGTACAACAGGAGAGAAGTGGTGCTTATCAGTTTAAGACAAATTAAATGATAAAACAAATTTTACCATAACAGCTTGTGCACCAAGGGCCAAGGCCTTGAATATGTCCGTCCCTCGCCTCACACCTCCATCAAGCAGAACAGGAATTTTCCCTTGAACAGCTTCAACCACCTAAAATCGTATGACGCACAAACGCACAAGATGTTACACCAACTACTAATGGCCACCCGGTGCAAGAGGATAGGATGATACAGATCAAATTTCTGAATCTTATGAATGGTACAGTTGGGGGATAATGTGTAAAGACACTGTTCTGTTAGTGATCAAAGAGAATTGACATAGCGCAACACCTCCTGTTTAATTAAAAGTACCACACTTCAAAGTAGTCCTATCCTCTTATCTACAAACATCTGG
The DNA here is from genome assembly GCF_003713205.1 of Coffea eugenioides. NCBI lineage: Eukaryota > Viridiplantae > Streptophyta > Magnoliopsida > Gentianales > Rubiaceae > Coffea > Coffea eugenioides. Next base: position 846,803 of record NC_040038.1, on the reverse strand, counting down.
AACTGCCTTTTATCTTTCAAGAATGGGTGAGTACACGCCAAAACAACTCAGAGCTTTGGATAAACAGCGACAAAGAAGAGCCATTGGGATTTTGGAGTCTAGATCAAGTTTCAGTCATTCTTGAAAAATCATTTCTTTAGCATAAATCTAATGCAATACCTTTTGCTGATCACCAACATTTGACAAACGTAATAAATCATACATGTTTCTGGAGAGAAACATTCAGAGTTAAAAAGTAGATTAAACTCTGTAAATAACAAAACAGAGTTAGACAAAACACTTATACTTAAAACATCGTAAGGTATTTCTGGTCGAACACTAGAAGTTAAAACACAGTATCATACTCTTTTCTCAGTGCACAACCATCACCAATAATTTGGAATACTTTAAAATGGGCTAAAACTTCTATCCATGAAGTACAGACGCATAAAACCATCAGACGTATGAGCTTAATGTACCTACCTCTTCCAAAACACTTATAGTAGCTGGAGAATAATCTAGCTGCCGAGCTCCATGATTAGAGACAATGATGCCTGAAACTCCTACTTCCAAAGCTTTTATTGCTGTAACAATAGCATTTTTACAACAGAGAAATTGAAAAAAAACTGCAAGGACTTTTTACCATATGTGACGTTGTAACCTATTGTGTGTCATTGGAGTGATGAATTTGCAACCTTAAAGCAGATTGACTCATGAATAGGATATCCAAATTCCAAGACCAGCTTTGATCAGATAACAGAAGAATTAGGATGTCAGTGGTACTAATCTCTGGCTATTACGTTATAGAGGTGGCAGTGGTGATTACATCAGAAGCACCTTGATGGACATATGGAAGTAGGAAAATTATGCAAAACATGTTCATTCTGATGTTTCAGAATGCACATATCTATAGGAATGCAGGAAATCAATAGGGGAGTTTTAAGCTTACCATCCTCAGGAGTGAGTACGCCCTTGATCAGAATGGGCAAATTTGTAATGGACTTTAACCATGTTATATCCTGCAAAAGGTGTGATCCAGACAAGCAATAGTTCACTCAACAACTATAGTTTGTCATACTCATCAAGTGGGTTACAAGTTTCTTGGATGTTGGAACAGAGGGTGTACACTCCAAGACTAATGCTTCTGAAGCAAAACCAGAAATGCATGTAGTTAATACCTTCCAACAGACAGAAGCATCCAACATAGCAGATGCATAAGCTGCGAGTTTTGAACCTTTATCCTTAAGAGAAAAATAAAAAGAAACCACATCAATAATCAACATAAAGAAGAACTATGTACATAACTAGGGAGATATGTGAAATGACACTGGAAGAACTAATGGGATGTGCTACCGCAACTTGAAGATTTCTAGCGCATAAAAGCACACATGATTCTACTGTATCTAAAGACCGGATTCTGCATATGATACAGAACTTGCAAAGCAGAAGATGGAGAAAAGAAACTTGATTAACAAATTAAAAATCACCTTATCATGTATCCACGGAAGTCCATCAAAGGTGTCATTTATGCAACATTCCCAGATAATAGTTAGACTTAAGAGACCTAAAAACCCAAGAATGAATGTTTTTCTGTTTTTTTTTTTTAATATTGAATTTGGTAAGTAGAAGTCAAAAAAAATATGATCCATCTTCATGAACTTAATCATACAGCGAGAATTCCTGCTAAAATTTCTGATGCATCTATCTTCAAAAATAAAATCAACGAATTTGGAAAGGTTGCTCTTTTTCTTTTCTGAACTATGCCTCCCATCTATTACTCTGATTCTCTTTCCAGCTAATTAGATTACTAACACTAGCTACAGATTTTTTTGCACTTACAGTAACAACATCAGTTGAAATGAGACCGTCAAAATTTCTCACTGGAGGTGCAATCATCCTGCAAGAATGATTATGCTAAAAGGGTCAAATATGCGATGAGAAAAAGCACGTCTATGTTTTGTGCAAATCAAAGTAAACTGTGACAAAGATTCTACTTGAGAAAATGGCATATATTCATGTTACTCACTTGTTTTTTATGTCAGCCTCTCTCCGACCAAGTCTAGGGGTATCAGCAGTAAGGATGACAGCCTTGAATCCACTTCTTTCTGCCCTTCGTACCAGTAGAGCAGTTATATCCCGCCTTTTGTAAACCTAATAAGAGAAGAAGACCAAACCTGAATCAACTCCTAAAGCAATAGCATAACCAAATATTTCCCACTTGGACATTAGAAATCTTTTAGAAAAACAATAAGATCTTAGTAGACAAGGAAGGATGGATACATATAGTTGAAAGAAGCGGATGGCATTGCAGCTTGAAGCAACCTCCTCCAATGGGCGGGAAGACGAGAAGGACACAGCCTGATATTGACAAAAAAGTGTTAAAACCTAGAGTTCATATTAAAATCAATCGCACCCTTCAAAAAATGAATACCATAATGGTGTCACATGCTGCTGCTGCTCTGGCAGTTGCAACTTCCCCTGGAAAAAAACAGTTTTAATAGTCAACTTAGAAATACACCAAGTTCCATGACAAACTGGTGAAGAAATACACACACCTTCAGGGTGTGCCAATTTATGCCCGCCAGTTGGGGCAATCATAAGGGGTGCTGAAGTTCTATAGCCCAAAATACTAGTTGAAATGTCTATTTTGCTGACATCCACAAGAACTCTTGGCAGGATGCTGAAGTGATGCAAAATTCATGTTAAAAACCTGTCATAACTTGCAGATACTGAGCAACTGCAAATACACCTACTTTATTCTGTGAAATGCTTCCACATTTTCCTTAAGTGTATACTGGTCCTCAGCACCACCAGCATAGTAGTCATAATACATCTTTGGAAGGGCTTGCCTTGCGAGTTCTTGAAATTCTGTGACATTTACTGGTTCAGCAGCCATATATCCTTTAAAAAAAAAATCAGAACAACTTCTCATAATGCAATTCATGGCAACTGACATTACATTATTTCCATGTGCTTGATGTTAAAAGGATCAGTAGATTTTGACATACTTCAAGCAAATAAGATGACAAATACTTGTTCATCTTTCACGTCTGACAGTCTGAATTATCAACCCACTTTCTCATTTACATGAATAGGCTTAATTCAACATGGTGCAAATAATTACACTGCTCCCTACTAGCTTAGAGTATATATGGAAACAGAAGTAAGTGCAAGTCCTTGCTTGCTGCAATCATCGCAATCAGATGAAACCAATTGGCTACCACGAAATAATCAGTTAAATTTTGTGCTTTGCAAATCGGCTACCACAAAATAAAGTTTCACTCCTAATTGCCAATTAGCATCCCTAAACAAAACTCAGATTGACCAAAAAAAACGCTTGTCCATATTACGAGCATATCCAGTCAGAACAATCTTTTAAACTACCAACTTCAAATGGAATCACAGATTTTCATCCTTGAATTTCAGAAACTACGCCATGTACTTGTCTCCTCAACTTAATACTCTAAAAAGGAAGACACAAAGTAGTAAGAAGCAGATAAAAGCTTGATATTGACTAACAAATGAAATCAGACAACTGCCAATAAAGCCATTGTTTCAGCATGTCTATGTCTAAAGTTTTTTTTTAATTAAAATAATATAATTATTATCTATATCTAAAGTTATTTAAAGTTGATATGTAGCACTCAAAATGGATGATCCAAACCAGTTTGGAAGCAAAACAAGATGCTGAATTGCTGAATAAATCGATACAACACTAACAAAGCAACTGAATTTCAGCATCCCAATATCTTCGTTATTGGTAAAGTTGATACTGACTGCCAAGTTTGCCACTTGAAAGCTAGCTAGCTACTTTCATACAGAAATGCTCCAAGAAACTTAAGAAAAGCAAAGATTTATATTTTTAATTGGTGATCCATAACCATGCTGCCCCAGGTTGATGACGGGCACAATACTGAGAAGAACACAAGATGCTCGCTCATTACTGATACGCTAGATAAATACTGATACCACTCTGGAGAAAGTAAGAAATTGAGCAATGGGTTTATGAGAAGACTGATCAAACCATTTATTTACCGTTAATACCAAAAGCAAGATAGTATTGCACCAAATGTTGTGTACTTGCCTCCAAGTTTCTAGAGTGGAGAGACAAAGAAAAAGTTTCAACAATGGAGTGAAGAACAGACTGAAATGAGTAATTGAGTGGTCAGAACCCAAACACTTTTAACTCCAGAGGTTGAAAAATGGCAAACTCATGGTGATTAATGATCCAAGTACAAGTGAACAACTGCTGACTAGTCAATCCCCGACTCCATTTTTTAACTTTCATTTTCCATTTTTCTTTAGAATAAATACGAAATCACGGTCTCATACTTTACGTCTGGTTATCTTTTTTTACGTCTGGTTATCCAAGTATTGTTTATTAGGAGTCACAATCAGATTAGGCCGTGGGTTGATGGGTCGGGTTGAAACTCAAGTATTCTAGATAACAAGTCAATCCGAATTCGATCTGAAATTTTAAATGGGTTAACTTTCGTGATCCGAACGTGACTCGTTAATTTCGCGAGATACTAGAATCCGACCTGAATAACTCATTTACTTTAACTTTCTTTTTATTTTTTTAAACCTTCTCACTTTAGTAGTATGGTGGTTTTTTTTTTTATTAATGGAGTTTCCATGAGAATATAGAAAATTGCAATCCAATCTAGTAGTAATTTTTTTATTTTTCTTTTTATACAAAAAAAAAAATCATGCATAAAAACAAAACTATGACACTTTCACAAATAAAATACCTTATTTTCGTATAATATCATGATTATGTTCCCGTAATACTAATTTATAATTTTAGTTAGCTTTCTTTTTATTTATTTATGCCTCTAATTTATTAATTAAATTATAAAATTACATATTAAACGGATTAGACGGGTCAACTCGTGTTGACTTGAGTTGGATCTGTTTGCTTAGCGGGTCATTCGAGACTAACGTGAATTTGATCCGAATCCGTGAAAAGTAAATTCATACCCGTTAATTTCGTATTAGATTCGAATCGTATTTTCACGTCCACGTCGAGAGTTGCCACCCTTAGTTTATTTGATGGTTTGAAAAGATTCTTCTTCTATTATTCTATACGTGTATAGTCTAATGTTGTTGTTTGTGTCGGGACTGTTGATGGTCCTCAACAGGGTTCAACTGTTAACTATGACGATTCCTTCTTATCTGTACCGGGCTATGAACAGTTCCACAATTATGAGATTATGAGGTTGCCAACTCTTTTGAGCTTCTGCTTTCAACTTTCTGCTTTAGTTCATTTGATCGTATTGCACCAAAAATGACTCAAAAATAGTCACATTCATACCCTTAAATTGTTCAGCAATTCAATTTCATAATATGTTCACGAATACCACTCACTGCATTATATTTCTTAGTTGTCAAAATAGCCATAAGATACTTGCCAAAACTTTATCCGATGTTTAAAATTGCTGCTCAACTGATGCTAAAATCACACGAGCCCTATCAGAATCAGGAATTGACTTCCTTATGTGTTTTACAATTTTGCTCTTAACAATCATTAAACTTGGTCGGTTGAACCATTCCTAATTATCATACACGATCCTTTCCTGTTTGATGCTTTCAAGAGTAGGCTACGCAGGCTTATCAATACAGAGGTATAGATCTAAGTCTAGGCAATCCAAGGTGATAAACACTTGGTCACACCAATTAGAAAAATTGGACCCATTCAACTCCTGAATGTTAGCTGCAATTCCTAAAACTAAAGCTGGAGTAATAGCTGTAAATACAAGTCAAGCCATGAGATACATATATAGAGTAATCAAGTGCATTATCGTATTTTACCTTTGGACTAGAATAACAACGTCATGCTAACAATAGTAAATGATAGCAATTATTCACTTACAACTTTAATAGAGATATCATATTTCTTTGGATAATATAATAACTCATGACTATAGAAATTAAAATACCTTTGGACAAATTTTAATAACTATAATTATCATACAAAATAGATATAAATAACCTTTGTATAAACTGTATATCAATTAGGTCACTTTTGCGACAAACTAAATTAATCATCACTACTATCATGTTTATATAGGTTATTGAACTTTAAATAGCTGAAAAATATGATTGTATTGGTTTAATATATGGTAATTTGAATATCCATGAACCATTATTAAGAATACCTTAATCTCAAATTGCCCTCCCAAATATGCATTTATATATGCTTTCTTTCCAAAATTGTGCACATATCAGTTGTCGGACACTATGAAGACAAGAAGTAATAGTATATGTGCGTTAAATAATTTGGGTTTCAAAAATGGTTCATTATGGCATAAACTATTGCAACCATTAAAGTAAGTATACAATCAATTATCCAATCAACCATCATAATTCAAAGCGTGAATATTAAGGTTATTGTAATAAAGCATATTTATCAGCCATATATAATTGCTCATAAATGATGTTTTAGTTCAAGTACCATTTACGCATTCAAATTTTATTTTAATACACAAAAATCTTTTATGTCATAGAAGTAATTAAAATGCACATAATATGGTTACATTTAGAACCATTAGTAAAAATTTTGGGCACTATAACCAAACAGACATCTAACTCTCCTTAATTTCTTGCGGTTAGATGTTATTAAGATAATAATTAAGCCTTTAATAATAATATTGAATACTTTTCCAAGGATCAGAGATATGGCAGACCAAACGAAATTAATTGATTCTCATAATCAATTAGGAAGCAAAACTTCTATTCAGTCATTGCCAATTCCGCCATCCAAAGCCAACTAACAACACAAGTTGGTGCATGTTTCAAACTGACTAGAAGAGTCAATTAATTGGTCCGAAAATTATTATTGTCTATTTCTTTTTTGCGTTCTTACGATGTCCATTCCCAAAGTCCGAGTGATTAATCAAGCTTTTCTTTTGGCCCATGCAATAGGGCCACTTAAAGTCATACAGATATAAGCAATTGCATAGTTGACATTTGACAATCAATCATGGGATTCATAATAAGCATATATATATATATATATATGATTAAAGACATCTAACTATCACCCAACCATAACAATTAGTGAAAATATTGTCAATAGCATCGATACGTCATACAAATTTTATCGAAAATTGAGTTCCTCCATTACTTGAAATTTTAACAGTTATCGTTAGCGGAAGCAAAATCAAGACCGTCACATGCATATGTGGTACGAAAATAACGAACCAAATTTTTGAACTCTAAGAATTTTGTCTTAAACTTTATTGCAAAATAAATCAAAATTAAGTGTGACATAATTAATTTACAAGTCATAAATTTTAACCTAACTCTGATGCCACTTGTTAGACATAAGAAGCAAGGTTTTTAGTATGATTTGTAAATTAAAATTAAGAAATAAATTGTAAATTGGTATACCTTGAGACATTTTGGAGAAGAATTTCACACCTCTTTATCATCAAACTTTTCGATCACCAATGTTGTAAACCATAAATCTTATGCTATTTAGCCTTCTCTCACTAACTCTCTGTTATATTATTATTTTAGTGATGGGTGAAAATAACATATGTCAGAGTGGTGAGAGAAACTAGAAACTCTAAAGTATTTGTAGAGTCACAATCGAGAAACTAGAAACTCTAAAGTATTTGTAGAGTCACAATCACTCCCGTAATGATAGATTTTAATATTCTTATCGTACTTCATTTGTTAAATATAATGATAAGATACAATTTAATAATCACTGAAATTATCAGATAAAGTATCACAATAAATATAATACATCCACATACAATGAATATAAGACTCCCTACTTCCTCAAATTTGTCTATCCTAATGATTATGTAACTATCAACGTAAATCTATTTACGTAGTTATTTATTCCATGAACTAGTGAGGTAATTAATGAATATTGGTACAATATCATGTGATCGTGTAGGCTACACTAATATTCCAACAGGAAAGATAGGCAATATTCAGGTTTTATTAGACATCTCCAAGCGTCAACATTCAACACTGAGAAAGAGAATCTGTTAAACCGCATTATTGCGCAAATTGCAACATGTGCCTGACGTTAACTCCTTGTGCTGGAATTGGATCATAGCTCAAATAGGTGCAAGCTTTGAACAAATGGCAGCCTGTTGGAAATTAATTTGTCGAAATGAAACAGCAATAAAGGAAATTCATTGCAGATTAGACTGCCATTTCTTCTCGGACACAAGGCAAGCCACAAAAATGCATAGAGACAAAAATGTGTTGACAAGTTGGTGAAAGGTCAACCATTCTCCTGCCGGCAAAATTACAGCTTCTCTTGAATTAGAATCGGTGTCACTCAACCCAGACTGAACTACGAGTTTGCCTGAGTATCGCTATAGCCTCTCCAGATTGAAGCGGAAACACAGATGAGTACAAGCCGAAAGCAGATAAAAAAAAAAAAACTAGCCAGCTCCGTAGAAAATTGAGCAGAGTGGACAAACTGGTCATAGTAGTTTCTAATTTTGTTAAACCTCGTGCAAATACTTGCACTTGTATCCATAATAACACCTTCCTTGAGCATAGTACCTGCACAGCTGCTTCTTTTCCTTTAAATGTCCTTGGACTATATCCCTGGATGCGTCAAAATTCTCAACCCGAACATAAGCACGCATCTGCTCTGAACTCTTCAGAGGATTATTCATACCACAATTTCTATGATAGAAATCCTTTTGCTGTGCATTCTCATTTTTGGCATATACATGGCTTTTTGTTGAAGAACTCAAAGAATTAGTGCTGCTAATTTCACAACCAGCTGGGGCTCTTGGATGATTTATAACACTTCTGTGGTTTGCGTGTCTGGCATTTTTTACCGCCCCGTAAACTGAGGTCATTGAATTCTTGAACTTAGTTTGGACCTCATGGGTTTTCATCCAAGAAGGATGCCCTGGAAGATTGCAATTCATACTGGTAAAAGGTCGCCTAGAAAGATTCCCTTCCAATGGGACATTAGCATCCGTGCAAATTTTAGACCTCATCTGCACATACCCTGGATCTTCTTGCCTAGCAGAAGTTTTATCCTTGAAGCTTCTCAACTCCCAGCATTCCTTCTTCTTAAAATGTTGAGATTGGCAAGTGTCCTGCATGTCCTCTGGCTGCTGTTCAGGTTGTATGTTGTTGTTCAAGGGAATGGAGAGAGAACATTGCATTTGTTTTCTATTCTCTTCCTGTTTTCTAAAACTGTGTTCTTTCTTCAGTACCCTGACAAAAGGATGAGAATGATGGAAGAGGATCAGTCAGAGGTTTAGATACTATAAAAAAGTTCCTTCTATCTCATCATTTTTTACAAAAATGCAAATTTTATTTTTCATTAAAACCTAAGAACATTGTTACCTATCTGACTTCAGCACTTTCCGCATGTCTCTTTCTAGCACACGAGTTTCCCTATTTGAACGAGCAACAGCACCTCTAGCATGCTTTTCTGACAAGATCCTTTTCCTTTCCTCTTCATCTTCCCACCTCTGACAGTAGGAAAACAAGGTAAAAATTGATGCCTGACATATGAATGGAGAGAGATTAAGATGCTTTATTGTTTGCAAACAAACCTGCCTCATTGTTGTTAACCTATAAAGATTTCTGCCCTTGATGAGAAGGGGATGAAGTGGGGGTAGCGATTTCTCTCCTTTGCTCCATAGTACTTCAATCTGAACAGATTAGTCAAGCAAGTTAGATTCACACAGCATGATAATTTCATTTTGAACTCAGATACCCTGCAAATTGTTGTCTTACAGCTGGTAAGCATGATGAAGCCATACAGGAGTGCGGCTTTTAGAACAATAAGAAAACCATTTCTTTTGATTTAATAGGATTCCAAGGTGAACAGTCAGCCCCTCAATTTAGTTGATATCATACATTTTCGATCAGTTTCCTAAGCCTACTACTCCACCAAGTTGAACAACTACTCAGCTCACCGTAAAGGTATGTTGTTGCTTTGCAGCACCATAACTCTCTTTTACTATCCTGCCAGCAACCAGTCGAGTCCCGCAAGGGGGCCCACTTGCACTCCTTGAGGCAATGTTGAACCTGAAAAGCAAATAAAGACCAAGTCTAAGAATCTGCATTATTCTCAACACACAGATTCAACAGAATTTATAGTAGGCATTATATAAATATCAAGTAATACATTCTCTGCTGGGTTAATTAAGTGAGATACTACTTGACTAAGTATTTTCCTGGAGTAATCAAGGTTAAGCTCAACAATTCTGCACAATTAAGATTGCCATACTGAGAAATAGAAGTATGGACTCCATCTCTTCAGAGGGCTTACATTCCATATACAGTTTGTTTGAACAGGATGATGTCACCAGTGCATGCATCACCTGCATGAGACAGAAACTTAAACTCAAAAACAGACAAAAAGATGATTTATGTTATCCAATTCTTAATACACACATTAACAAGAGAAATGCTACCCGTTAAAATCGAATTGTAATCCATTATAGGAAAACTAATTAAAAATGGCAATAAAGTTGGGAGCCTTTCAAAGTTCAGTGCAAATTCATAATGGTAAAATCAGCTATTATCATCAAGAATATCACGATCTCTATATAAGCTAATAACTTACAACTATCTAAGTAACTATAAAAGCAAAAATTCTGATGGTACGCACCTTTGCAGTTCACAAGAAAACTAGAAGCAGGGTACTTTTTCTCCCCTCCACCATTGAGGATACTGAAACATATGCTAGAGCTGGTAAATTAGACTTCTAAACTAGGAAAACTCAAAAATGGTTCAACATTAAGTAGCTCATTCAATGCGGGGACACAGGTATGAACAAAAAACAAAAAAAAATGAAAATGGAAAGCAGAAATTACTCAAGATGTTCTCTAATACGCTGAATAAGGGTTTCTTTGTTGCCCGTTAATCTCAAACCATGTTTCCTCAGATACACCTTGCACTGATCCACTTTAAGCTTCTCCAACTGACCAGCTGCCAGAAAGCATGTATCAGTATCAGCACAAACAACGCATGGAACAACATATAGTCCCGAAATAAATGGACTAATTATCATGATTGCACTGTACTAACCTCCAATGACCTTCTGAATAGTCTCATAACCTTTTTGATCTTTCTCATCAAGTCCGGGAACAACCACTTCTGTAACATCTGGGTCACCTTCTCCCTCCGCATACTTGATCATTTCCTTGTCAATACTAGATTTTGACAGGAACCCGTTTCGAATACTCAGGAAAGAGTCAATAATGAAAATGTGATTGACACATTTGAGCAAACACGCAGTAGGCCAAATAAAGACATCATTATTGTTTTTATTCATGGAAAATAGCAAAAAGGAAAACGAATTACCCAAGATTGGATTTTCTCCTAATGGACAGCCCGGAAAAGCTGGATCGACTTTCTTCAAGAATATCAAAATCTGGGTCTTCTTCGGAATCATCAGAATCATATCCATCACTATGGTCTGATTCACCATTGTAGTTTTGTTGCTCAAGAAGCGCCATTTTTGGTCTAATATTTTCCTTTAATCAGTATCAGCCGAAGCACTTCTAAACAACGTTATCTCTTGCAATGAGGGATAATCGTAATTGGGGTTTCCACTGGCCTGCAGAATGCAATGAAAATTCAAGAAAAGGTGGGCGCATTCATCTCAGGATTTGAATACAGGAATGACCGTTGCACTGCACATCAGAACAAATCGCAAAGAATGGGGTCCTTAAAACCGGATTGAGTGGAAGTAACAGTGGTGTCAAAGATATAATTAGTTAGAGATTAGATTATTCGACAAGATGGGAGTGTTGGACTTGGGTATTGCTTTTGGGCCAAAATGGCTAGGCCATCTTTTTACGGGGTTGAGTATCGGAGCCGAATAGACCGAGGTGACTGGTTGAAGCATCAGCCGGCCAGCATGAAATGATCGGTTCCACCTTTCAGGCCATCCATCTTTTTCTTTTGACCTTTTGCTAGTATTGGTAGGATACGGACTATGGTGTATGATGTACGTACTAATTTGTTTTTAACAATGAAGGCGAATTTCTCATGTGATCAGCGCCAATCATCTGATTGGATAGTTCTTCATCTTGTGATCTTCAATATTCCGTTGGAAAATTCCAAGTTGCAGCACATTCATACTCAGAAACACAGCCATGCAATTGTGAATTCCCAATCGCAAAGAGAAATGGGCTTCCTTGCTATTCCAATTAGATGCTATGCTTTTAAAAGAATATCCTGGGCCACATCACTATACTACTCCACTAAACATAAATCACATCTAGCGATCATTATCACCTTGTTTCAGACATTAACTAATGGTATTAAATATGTTTAATGCCAGTGCTATGAATATATACCATTTAAACTTGCGAGTTTCTGAAAAGCAATATGAATTAGTACCACGTACGTGTAGGTTTGTTACTTCTGAGCTACTGCGAGTTGAATGAGGCAAATAGAGATAAACAGTAGAGAGCTGATTTTCAAAGTCAAGTGCTACTGCCGCACCTGATATGAGTCTCTTAAGTCCTTTCTATTCTAACATGGACTAATTTTTCCTAGCTCAACTCTTGATTACTAGGCTAAGGTTGTATCGATTAACGTCTCAGGCTATTATTACTAGTAGTAGATTGTATAAAGACTGATTTAGGCAGCTTTCCGAAAGATTAATGTAAGAAGAGAGACATCATTTTCACACGAGATTTATAAATGTTTTTGCTTGGTCAATTGGACAGCGCATTGTGAAAGCAAGCAACGCATACCTATCATTAACAGACAAGGTGCCATTAGAGCCTATTACTTTTAGCTAAAAGTAAGAAAATTAAGGCTGTTACTTCAACTTCAAGGTTAACATTCTTTCCAGCCTATTGTCCTCGTTCCAAGTTAACACAAAGATATCCTTTTCTCCTTCTGAATAGAGTAATATTTTTCAGAATCAGATTTGTGTTTTCGAGAAAAGAACTTCAAGAAAGCTGAAGCAAAGGGGGATATTACACCACAAGAAATAAATCGATTTAGGGAGAAAATAAAAGCTTGCTATAGAACTGCACCTTCCCTTTTTGCTCGACTTTTTGAAGCAGCAGAAAATGTGACAAGTATATACAGAAGTTTCGACTATGAAATTATTAATTGAGAATAGTATGTTCAACAAATTTTGTCAATCAAACCAGCACTTTTAGTTTCTTTTTTTTTTTTGTCATTTATATACTTTAAATTCAACAGTAAACTAAGAATAACATTTCAGATTTACGTCTATCTTCTTAGTGGTTTGTGACTTTGTGGACGCTTTTTCTCTTGGATCTACTCTTGGTGAAAGAGAGCAAATATGTTTACTCCAGTTCATTCTAATCTTTAATTAGATAAATGTTCTGTTCTCTTGGGCAGAAGGACATGCTGTTTTCACTTTCTATGACCAAATCTCTATGCAGTCCGAGAAGATAGGGAAGTTAAGACTTATACGGTAGATGGCGAACATAGTGGCACAGTACCAGTTGATATATCTAATTTGTGGAATCAAGGAATTTAATAATTTCCAGTCCAAATCTAGGAAATTTCTGAGGAATCTAAGCGCAAGTTTGGTCTTACCAAAGTAGACCACCAAGGAGCCTCACAATCTTACCCATAAAACAATCACTTTGTGATGGTAACCGTGTTTGGCTACACATAGATCAATCTGTGCGTCTACTCCTTTGTCATCTTCTCTTTTCGCAAGTTTCATTTGTTTGTCCAATACTGCAACTGACTCAGATTTGCATACACTAGCAAACACTCCGTAACTGCCCTGCCTCTTCTTAATCTATGACAGCTCCTCTTCGTATCAAAACCTTTCCCCTATTCTATCCCAACCAAATTATCCGAGCCCACCTCTCAAAATCACTTTTTTTGGGTTAGGTACCTCTCAAAATCACTTGAAAGCCAAGAAATTATGTTATCTTGATTGAGATTCAATTAACAGGGCTGTATTAATTTGCTTCAAAGTCTCATCCTCTCTGTTGAATTTGCATAGTTTACCAATGATGGCTTCTTCTGTTGCCTCCCCACTTTGTACATGGCTGGTTGCAGCTTGCATGTCTGCGTCCTGTGAAAAAGATCACTTTTTGAAGTTACCATCGATTTTTCGATGTTCGAGAAGGCTGAGTAGGTCTGCAAGAAGAAGAAAAGTGGTGGTGCCTCAGTTCCTAAATGCGGGTGGTGCTGGTTTGGTTTCTTCGTTTTGCGCTTCTGGAATCCAAAATTGGTTGAATTCTTGTCTTACTTTTGAGCCCTGTGAGGAATATTATAATTCAGAGGGACTGGCTTCTTCTCTCTCTTGTTTTAGTGAGAATGCATTTTCACTTTTCGGGCACAAGGCAGAGCCGGTGACTCGCAGGCAAAGAAGGATGAATAGAGCTGCCATTTCTGGTAAAGAAGCACGAATTTCTGTTGCAGGTTTCTATTGATGTCGTCATCGGTGGTCTTAGTTTTTTATGCATGCCTCAAGTAGTCGTCTCTCGAGGCTTGTGGTGTTTTAGAGATTCGTTTGATAGATTCTGTGGTTGGATCATGCTTTTACCATGAACGTATGAGACTAGCATTCAAAAAATGGCCTTTGGAATGTGTTAAATGTGAAGTTCAATGTGTAATAAATACTTCACCTTTGCTTTGAATGTATATTAATGGGAGTACGAGAAAGGACAGAGATAGTGATGCTAGTAATTTGGACCACTGGACACCATATAGGAAATAAATGTTCGGTAAATCTTGATGGTAAAGCTTTTTATGCTTCAAGAAAGTTGCCTGTCAAAGCAAAAGGAAGTAATGCACTTGTCTGTGCTATAAAAAATGGAAGTTTTACTCCAGTGAGATGTTGTATTTTTCCGTGATTTTAAAAAAATTAAAAAAATATAATCCATATCATACCAACCAACTGAATCAGCTCCTAGACTGAAATGTTTTTGTTCTAGGCAAAGCGATGGCTGTTGCAGTCAAACCACAGAAGGACACCATAGCAAAGAAGAAATCTCTTACTGAGAAAAGGAGGATAGTGGTAACAGGGGTTGGTGTAGTATCCTCTCTTGGTCATGATGCGGATATATTCTATAGTAATCTTCTTGAAGGAGTTAGTGGAATAAGTCAGATTGAAACTTTTGATTGTTCTGAATTTCCAACGGTAAATTGTGCATCAAAGCAGAACTTTTAATGTGTTTCTTATTTATAGCACTTCTTTGGTATTGGTTTTTCTGTTGACAGTATATTTTGTATAACAGAGAATTGCAGGGGAAATCAAAGATTTCTCAGCTGATGGGTGGGTTGCTCCAAAACTTTGTAAGAGGGCGGACAAGTTCATGCTTTACATGCTAACTGCAGGTAAAAAAGCATTAGCTGATGGTGGCATCACAGAAGATGTCATGGAGGAAATTGACAAGGCTAAATGTGGTGTTTTAATTGGCTCTGCCCTGGGTGGAATGAAGGTAACTTACTAATAAGCATTTTTAGAACCTTGAGAATGAATATGTATTTTGACTCGAACATGCCTCTATCTTCCAGCTCAGAGTGAATTCTTATGAAACTCACACAAGTGCCAAGTTTTAACTTGTCCTTCTAGTCCTCAAATGAGGGTTCATTGTATTGTCTCTCTCCCATAACAGTTATTAAACTAATTATGGGCTTTTTGCTGTTTTGCTTCCTATGCTCTTTTGGCTTAACTGAGTAGGTTTTTAACGATGCAATAGAAGCTTTGAGGGTGTCATACAAGAAGATGAATCCTTTTTGTGTACCTTTTGCTACAACCAATATGGGGTCTGCAATGCTTGCAATGGATTTGGTATGCTGCAGTTCATTATTTGCCAAAATTTCAATCGAGTTAAATCAAGATTATAATCCTGTAGCTGTTCTCTAATTGCTGAAACTGTAGGGATGGATGGGCCCAAATTACTCTATTTCTACAGCTTGTGCAACAAGCAATTTCTGTATGCTAAATGCAGCGAATCACATCATTAGAGGTGAAGCTGTAAGTGGCTAAATCCTCCTCTCCCCCAATTCTTGTGACATGTAGGTATTTAACAGTCCTTTGAAAATTTTGTAGCAGCTGATCTAGTATTCTGTTTCAAATATATGGAAATCTGCAGGATATTATGCTATGCGGTGGCTCAGATTCTGCAATTATTCCTATTGGTTAGTAATGATTTCAGTCTGACATGATTGAAGTTGTACCTTGTTTACTGTTAATGAAGCTGTCATTTTAAAATATGATTACAGGATTGGGAGGATTTGTTGCATGCAGGGCACTTTCACAGAAGAATGGTGATCCAACCAGGGCTTCACGTCCTTGGGATGTGGTATTACAGCAACCTATCCTGTTCTCTCTCTCTCTCTCTTCCTGGTTCTAGTTCTAAAAAAGGGAAATCATGGAAAATTTCATCCAAAATGTCAATCTGGAAAACTTTTTCTGGACACATTTCTACTTGCTTAAGGAAATATGTGTTAATTTAGTGATGCTTGAGTACATGAGGTACAATTGACACTCCATGTCTGCAGATTTTACTGCCTATACTTATTGGCATTCAGAACTTGGTTAACCTATAATATTGCAGAATCCAGCAATCTAAAGCGATATTGATCCTTAAATCTTGAAAATATTCTTGCTAGTCATGGATTTTTCTGTACATTAATATCTCTCTCTCTATCTCTGTGTGTGTGTGTGTGTTTTTTTTTTTCATGTGAGGGCTCAATACTTCTTTATTTTTTTGTGGTTACGCAGGACCGTGATGGATTTGTTATGGGGGAAGGAGCTGGCGTGCTACTTCTGGAGGAGTTGGAACATGCAAAGGTATACCACTTTTGTTTTCTTTGGGGAGGGGGGCAGGGAGTTGTTTCTCTCAGCCTTATTGAAGCTTCTTTCTGTTTTCATTCTGATTAATGCACTAGAGAAGAGATGCGAAAATCTATGCAGAGTTTTTAGGTGGAAGCTTCACTTGTGACGCTTATCATATGATTGAACCCCATCCAGAGGGTAAGCTTGTGTTTTTTTATTTTTTAACAACTCTTCTACCTTCCTTAATGGACTTTTTATTAGATTAGTGATTTTGCTGATGTGTTTAGATCCATATCCCATGTTATAAATGGAGTCAAGGAAATGGATTCCCAATTCATGAGTTATCTTGATCAGTAATTACTTTTCCATTTAGGCAAGCAATTGCCATAAGCTTGAGGGGGTCTTTGACATGTCATGCAGGTGTAGTAATCTTGTTCTAAAAGAGAATGGGCAATAGTGCTTGTTAGATTGATTGTTTAACCCTGGACCTTTGGTTATAAAGGAGAGCATGAGTTTTCTTATAAAACTTGATGTTTGGTTTCAAATAGATGCTAAATCTGAAATTTGTTTTGAAATCATAAAACAGGGGCAGGAATTGTTCTTTGCATAGAGAAAGCCTTAGCTCAATCGGGTGTCGCTAGAGAAGATATTAATTATATAAATGCACATGCAACATCAACTCCAGCTGGTGATCTGAAGGAGTTTGAAGCGATAATGCGATGTATTGGGCGGAATCCTGAGGTAATTATCTAAAAGGCCCTTATCATAGTTCCGTTTGCTGTTCTTAACATGTTCTAAACTATTACAGCTCAAGATGAACTCTACAAAGTCAATGGTGGGCCATCTACTTGGTGCTGCTGGTGCAGTAGAAGCTGTTGCAACAGTTAAGGTAACTGGAGTGTTGATTATAGTGGACAAGAAGTTTATAATTACATTAGATTGAACTGGGCATGCTTTTTTAAGAGTTATATATATATATATATAATTTTTATAATTTTTCTTTCTACTTTTAATTCTAGGAAATCTTTTCTAGATGCATATAACAATCATGTGTGTTTAAGTAAGAATGATTTGCAGGCTTTACTCAAGTTCTGTTGTACATTGATAGTTATAATGTCTAAATTTGTAGTTGTTGCATCTCTTGATTGCATGTGTATAAATGGTTTTTCTCATGAACATTTTTTTTTTTTTTTTTGTTTTGAAGGGAAGGGATGGGAAGGAAGAATTGTTGAGGGGAATGGGACTGTCAGATTTTTAGAAGAACACAAACTTTTAACTGATGGGCTGCATTCGTTTCTCACAGTTGTATCCGAAAATGCTTATCTATAACAAGTTCAAACATGTTAAGATTTGAAACCAAATTGGCTGCAATGGAAGTTAGTGAACTGCATCTTGAGTGGCTTGTATTGCTGTTGAGCATTACTCCATGCTTTCATGGTTTCTGGGAAATCCATTTTTCAGATTTGGTCTTGTACTTTCTACTACCTGGCATACATTCAAAGTTTTAAATGCTATTGTTTCAGATTGTGTGTGACTTGCTTTGGAGAGCCTCAGGTGAGTATTTAAGAGTCAATGTCAATGGTTTATTTGTTTACTTATTTATTTATTTTTTTAAATAAGCAGGGGGAAGGGTGGGATTTAAGAAGCGGGGTGGGGGAAGGGTGGATTTGGACCTAAGACCTCTAATTCTTGGGACTTCAACCTTAGCCACTAGACCAAGGCCTTCGCAGCCAATGTTAGTTGTTACTCGGTCCCTGGATGAGTACTCTCTCTTCCATGTGAGGTTTGAGAAGGCGGCAATAAGCCCTAAGTTTAAGGATCCAAAAAATGATCCTGGAATACACCTTACATTTGGAATGACTTTGTGCAATTTTGCCCTGTTTATTCCCTTCGTCATTTCCTGCTGGGGTTCTTGTATACAATGAAGGGCAATTTTTAGCTTGAGCATTCCTGCATAGAGAAGTTCTTGCTTCGCGAAGGCTGAAGGGCCTATTGAAGGCTCTTATTTGAGTTGATATTAGATAATTTATTATCACATGAGCACTGTTCTTCATGACATTTTGTCTATGTTCTTATGCCCTCTTAGCTGCTCTTTTGTCCAAACTCTTGCTGATATCTGGGACTTGGTGCTTTTTAATAGGCCATACAGACAGGATGGATCCATCCAAATATCAATCTCGAGAATCCTGACAAAGGCGTGGTATGATTTTGATACCCTTGTTCCCTTGAGTTAAGCTCTTAAGATTGTATTCTACTATTAAGGTTGATCATCTTAGAAAATCTATGAGTGGTTTCTTTATTTAAGTGACTTCCTTCGTTATTGATATATCGATCCTGTAACAACCTAGTGCAGGACACCAGTGTGCTTGTAGGCCCGAAAAAGGAGCAGTTGGAAATAAAGGTGGCACTATCCAACTCTTTTGGCTTTGGAGGACACAATTCTTCCATTCTCTTTGCTCCTTACAAGCCAGATGAGGGTGACTGAAGTATTCTTCCTTATGACTGGGCAAGTAACTATCAGTTATGAAGTCACCCCCACAGAATGGACTGCTTTTTATTTTTATGAAGCAGTCATTGCTCTTCTTCAGCATTTTTCTCATTGGCTAGGATATCCTTCCAACTTAATTTGATTTCCCTGGAAAGATTAGTGGCAACTCATTGTATGTACGCAGTTGATACTTCTTTCTTCTTGAAGTTGTGTATGGTGGCTTGGAGCAAACTGCG
Source organism: Coffea eugenioides (assembly GCF_003713205.1). Taxonomy (NCBI): domain Eukaryota; kingdom Viridiplantae; phylum Streptophyta; class Magnoliopsida; order Gentianales; family Rubiaceae; genus Coffea; species Coffea eugenioides. The sequence continues at coordinate 827,359 of NC_040038.1, read as the reverse complement.
GAGTGCTTCCATTGGAAGCACAAGAAATGAAAAACTGGAATTGCAGACAAGCTCAAAATACATGAACAAGTCCATGAAAATCAGCAAAAATTTTAATGGAGTCTTCTATGACTCGAAAAGTCGAGCGATTGCTTTGGTCCCTGGTGGATCAAAACTCATTAGGTTATTATTCTGATGTTCCTTCCAAACGTTTTTTCTTGCCCCATTCCTTCAGATTGCTGTCGGATTTCGTCCGTGTTTATATTTATATATACACACTGTCCCCTATCATTAGCAAATGATATTTGCCACGATGAGAATTCTAATATCAGCAATTTTTTTTTTTTTTTTTTTTGTATCAATTGTCAGAAAAATGACCTTTCTAGTCAACTCTCCTGGTCATGAGTTAAAATTGACTATGGAGGGTATTATGACCTTTCCAGTCACTTTCCATTTGCATCTGTTTTGTTCGTGGATTTCTCACTGGGCATCAAAAAATTTCATCTCATTTACCTGAATCTTTTGATTGAGAATGATGCATCGATGCAAACCAAATTACTTTAAGTTGCGTTTAAACTTTAAGCAGCTGCTTTAACACGGGAAATTCATACATTTCTATAAACAAATTTGGGATCCAACAGCATGAACATGCTCTCAGCAACCTACAAGAATTTGTCCAGCAATGCCAGGCTCCACCTCACTCCTAAACATAGTACACCGGCACCCTATATTAAAGATACGCCTCTCACATGTTTGTATTACTATGGGCCTGGGAAACTCGGCAACGTAAGCAGTACCATTTCATGTTTATACACACGCACGCACACACTAGCGCAAGACCATAATTTTAAGCACTTCTTTTCACTTCACATTCTGCTTCGGACCCTCCGCAAGAAAGAATTTGACCAAATATCCTCCAAATTTCTCGCAATTGTCAATGTAGGAAAATTTGATGCAAGAAGTGATGAAAGGACAAATATCAGATAGACAAGGTAATGAAGTCTGTACGAGCCCTACAATGACAATGAGCTCCCTAAAGTTGTCAATAATAACTTGCTTCTGTTTGTATCTTTTGATTCTCAAACAAGGGGTAAAACCACTTGAGATAAGCCAGTATAATGGAACACGTGAGAGATGACTTTCTTCTGCCTCTGTAGGTGGCATCTTCATGCAAACTAAGCAAAGGCTCCCCGACATCCATCACCAAATCTTCTTCCTAACCCAGAACAGGAGGATTACAACGCCGAGCACTACCGCTACAGGTGCCCATTTACGAATCAAGGCCTATAAAGGAGCAAATATCAATGCAAGGTGAAACACACAAAACTGAAAAAGCCCAAACACATCTTAGGACTTGATGCAGCCACCAACAGATTATACAATTTCAAAAGATAGGATGCAGTCAACAACGATTAACACAACAGGCTCCAAAAGAAGAGGCTTATATCAACAAGCTCATGAATCACTTGAAGAATAGCAATATACCTTTTCTGCTCCAAATTAAACCATTAATTTTGCTTAACAAGCATTCCAAGGAGTGGTAGTAAATCAAGATGTTTATTATGTTTACCCTTAATTTGACCATATATTGGCCACCCTAGTTAAAAATCTCACTTAAGAGAGAAAAAGATTCTATACCAAGAAGTCAACTTAACCAATGTGGGGAAAAAGTAGTGGTCATTTCAGTGTGTGCATGGTTTTATTTATTTCTTTATTTTTTAATATAAGCTTCAATGTTTTGACCTCATATTGAGGATTTCACACTAAGCTGTGTCACAGTCATGCAAACCCAGGCCCTATAATCAAGGTAAACAATTGGCATTTGCCTTCTAAACTTTGCCATTTGACCAATCTGACCAGTTCAAAGCAAGAAAAATATATTCAAAGCTAAAAACAATTTAAAAGAAACAAAATGAGAAAAGCTTACAAAAATCCCAGCTTGTCCTGTTCCTGTTTTGGTCAGATTCTTATTAACTTGAACTGGATCATGCACATGATTGGTCGAAACCATTGATCATGTGTCCAGTTTTGATGGCATTAATGCAAAATTATTTGCACAAAAATTATTTGCTTGCATCACAAATACAGTTTTATCTTCCCAACCACCTTTTTAACTCACATACATCACATCACATCACATCACCAAAGGTGCTACAGTAATTATTCCAAATAATATTTCAAATAAACTCCTATCCAAACACACTCAAATATTTGTATGACAATTAATCTTAAAGCAGCATTATTGCAAGACACAAGAAAGGAGAATCAAGCATTTATAAGAATGAGAAGCCAATTTCAAGCATCAAAAGAGTTGGACCAGCAACAATTGTCCTGAACAATACAAAAGCATAGACACGCTAAAGCATAAAGTGGGTCAAGCTTGCAAATCTAGGACATCATATTATAGCAAATCAGAATGGTAGGCATAGGCAATCAGACGCTTGACCGACAGAAACAAAACCATCTTAATGCTTGATAAAACTAACCTGGCGATTCAAATCTCTTGCCTTTTCAGCATATATGCGAGATTCAGAAGTCAAACGGCTAGAAAGCTGACTCACCTCTGCATGATTGGCATATTAAACGTTTACTCAAAAAATAAAATAAAATAAAATACAATCAGATATGAAATGAAAGAAAGTACAATAGCAGGCACCAAAAAGATTCTTAGCTTAGAAAGGGCAAGGGAAGCTGAATAACAGTAATGGGCTACTGCTAACCCCATTTAATCAGTTAAGACGCAAGTAAGAATAAAGAATGATCCACTACAATCTACGGAATGAATTATCAAATGCTCTCCACCCCCAAAAACTACAGAGCCAAACAACAATATTCCAGACCGAACAATAATGTCGCTCAAGTAGGATAATGGTAATCTAATATAGTAAGTTGGCAATTGGCAATTGGCAATATTAGTTAAATAGCATTGTCATAGACTGAGGTTGCCCATATGTGACTTAATTCGAGATGTAAAGCTGAACAACAAAATGCATACCTACTAAACCAGCCCTACATAAACATTATTTGCAATGTTGTTTTCCATCTTTGGCAAGTCACTAGCTATAAATAGCTAATACTAACAGGTCAAAGACTTCATGTTAATGACTTGACACCTACAATATTCAAAAAGGAGATCAAACAAAAAAGGGAATTGGAATAACTCACGGTCCAATTTTTCCCCGACACCAAGAACTTCTTGTACATTGCGAGTCATAATCTGGTGTACTTCATAAAGTTCATCATTCAACTTTGCAACGTTCCGCTGGGTTCTTGTATCCTGGTATAGTTTCTTTGTTTTCTGTATGAATGTATCTTCCAGATACAAGGAAGAAAAGAACGTATTTAGCTATGGGAAGAGTAGAAAAGCTGGTGAAAAAATTTTTAAAAAAATAAGCGACAGAAATATTACCAAATTTTATAAAAGCATAAGGTCTGGCAGCAGTTTCGATTTGACTACCATTTACACGTTCAAATTCATTCTTAAGGTCTTCAAGGTATTGAAAAGCAAGCTTCTTAGGATAAGCACGGTCACACATTGTCAGATAACAAACTCGCCCTTCAATGATATAACTGGGGATCTTTTGTCAAGGAAGCACAGTGATTCATATAGCACCAAAATCACCATTTGACCAAACAAGAAATGCATGTGACTTTCCCAAGAAATAACTAAAGCAGCATAAAATACCAAGATAGTTGTCCAAATTTCTATCCAAACTTCCTAAAGACCATTATTATACTGAAAAAAAGTCATAAATACAAATTTCCAGACCACATAAAAACTGCCAACTGCTGCTCTAGTCCTCCATTTGAAGATATACATGTGCAATCCTTTCAGGATTCCAGTATATTTACCAAATCCATCCAATTGCAGCATCTTTTCATAAAATCCTCCAAGAGTTTCGGGTGTTTTTAGGTTGAAATTGAAGGAAATATGTACTCATGCACAATCAGAAGCCACATGTACAGTTCTCTCAATGTAAAACCATACCAAATAAAATATTAAGGCCAAGAAATTTATCAGTTTGGAACAAGGAATGCAGTGGGAAATGGTGGTTTAATCACTTGTCATGACTAAGACAGCTTCAACAGACATGCACTGACAGACAGTGAGCAATCAATCACTCCTGGTAAAAGCCGAAGTGTCCTAGTTATATCCCAAGACCAGCACCTATGGCATGTTCAATTCAGGTTTAAAACAAAGGGGTCAACAGGTTTTTATTTAATCCCAGCTCAGTTAACTACACTAGCGAGCAGTGATTAATCAGAAGCAAATCTCTTAAGTTAAACAAATCACAAATTTCAACAACATAGTTTGCAATGTTAGGGTTTAAGATCATTATCACACCAATTGTCTTCCTTCTGGGCTTTGGCTACCAAATTTACTACAATTTGATAGTATAAGAACCATAAAGAAAGGAAATTAAACTACTTTGTGATATTAGAAATATGCCTGGTGGCATAAAGTAACAAGAGCACACATAGATAAAATAATGCCTAGCGGCATAAGCAAGAGGATACTGGAAAACATAAGGACCGGTTTCAATAGACATTCTGGAAGCCTCATTCTGGCCCCTTGACAGATTTGTGAACAACGCCTTGGCCTGCTTTTTGTAGTAATCCACGTCTGGCATATCTCGGCCATCATCCAGCCCCTCCACTAATGGAAGGCCATCAGTAACACGAGCAATCATAGTCAATTTCACCATTTTTCTTCCTGGAACTCTATCCTATAAGACAAATGACCTACAACGTTATTTCTGTAAAACTTTAACAACAATGCCAGAATAGCCCTCTTCTCAAGAATTTTTTTTAAATTAAGATAAAATAACATTAAATTAGAACAATGGCAAAACGATCCTTTGAATTGAATCAGTCGATTTGAAGCAGAAAACAAAATCCAGCGGCGAGGAATGTTAATTTTCAGTTTATACAACGATAACTAGTTTTATTTCACTTCAGACAGATCATAACAGCATTAAAACCAAAAGGATGCAGGACTGAGTCGAAGAAAAAATATTTATTAAAAAAAGGAAAAACAAAAGGATTGTCAGCATCCATTACCTGAGCCTGAATTAAGTGAGTCGATCAGGTTCTTTTCATACGCATACGCGGCTCCGCAATAGGTAGACGCACACGTATGTGGAAGGTATGTAGATTTCGATCCTCAATTCGAATTGGCAGCAATTGTAATCGGTTACAGCTACAAAATTCCGATGATCCGAGCTAGGGCTTGCCGGAATGACGCGAAATTTGGGAGATCCGATGGTGATTAGGGGATACGCCTGCGACAAGTTTTCCAAAGAGAGGGAGAAGGCCAGACTAGATGGGGCTGGTTTTTTTTTTTTTGGGTCTGTTTGGTTTTAAAAAAAGTACTACTCGTCGTATTAAAAACTGGCGGAAGGAGCGGCTACTAGTACAGTACTACGGAAATACTACTGCCACTAATTAATGGATTAATTCCATTTTGTCCCCTCAAACTATACACGTAATCTCACTTCAACCCCTGAACTTCAAAATGGGACATTTAAATTTCTAAACTACAAAATATGTTCCAGTTAAGTAAAATTAGTGACGGAATAAAAAAACTTGACGGTGTATTGGGAGCGTGAAGAGCACCCTCCATTAGTGTGACTCTGTAATAAACCAAAAGAATAGGAACATAAGATAATTTTACCTTTTTTTAATTCCTTCTTCTTTCATCCTTCCATTTTCCTTCTTTTTTTTCCCTATTCTTCTTCTATCCCATCCTCCCCAGTTGCATCCCCACCTCTGCCACCCAGCATCCACCACCATCACTCTCTAACCTCTCCCCTCCCAACCCCCACCAGCCTGCTATTTCCAATCCCTTTTCCACCCCTATATCTTGTTGGTCACCAAAACTCATCACCGCTAATCCTTTTTCACTATTGACTCTCCCCAGCCACGGATTTAAGGGGGGGCTGGTGGGGGCTTAAGCCCCCCCCCAAGCCACCGGAAAACCCCCTATATATAGGGGATTCCGGCGGCCAGCCCAGCCATTCCGCAGAGGGCAAGCTCAGGCTCCTGCTTGATGATTTTTTCTTTGTCTGATGAGGTCAGACATTCCGCAGAGGGTTGCACGTATCCATACCCAAACCCTATGGCAGAGTTGCAATGAGTCTCTAGATTCTAGGTTGATGTTGTTCAGCACAATGTGGCTGCAAGGAACCGTGTCGCTGCATGCAAATTTCATGGCGTTTTTGCTTTTGGAAGTCCCGCTAATGTTCTTGTACATGATTTCACTTATTTCAACTGCAGAACTCTGGATATAAAAAGTCGTTGTCAGGATATTTTAAGGATGAGTAGATAAACAATTGCCTGCACTTTTTTTTTTTTTGGTCGAATTTTAGTATCATTCAGAGTTTATTCACCAAAGAGAGCAGAAAATACAAAGTCCGTCTGGTTCCCAATTAACCAGCTATTCTGGAAAACCATGAAGCTAGAGGGTGAATCATACCTGGTTCTGGCAAGGCGTCGGCGAATCACAGTAGAATTGGTCAATGATAATGGGATTTGAAACGTCATCTACTCTCACATTCTGATATCGTACCCCTCGAACATACCCAGATCCTCCCTGCAGAGCTACCATTTTTAATCATTCTCCATATAATTATATGTTTTTATTATTTTTATAATTATTGATTCTAAATTTTACTTATTAAATATATTTATTTCGTCACAAAAAAAAATTTTTAATACACTTCGGCCCCCCCAAAAATAAATTTCTGGCTCCGTGACTCTCCCCTCTTTCCGATCATGGCTGATCTCCACCCGCCTTAGCCATAATCGAATTTCCTACTTTTCTATGTTTCTTTTCAATATCAAGATTTCAGGGATAAAACATGCATCAAGAAGTTAAAAAAATTTTCAACTTGAAGCTTGAAATTTGTTTCTGGATCTGTTCGTATGGGATCTTCCATGGAGATTGCAGTGGCCTTGAAGGTTTTATTGAGTGAAAGAATATTGCAAGAAGAGGCAAGAAACTTATCAGACAGCAATTCCCATAAATTTTCCCCTTTACCAAACCATACTAACCTTCTGTATTTGAATCCGATTGTGATATCAATTTCGAAGTCTCATCCAAGTACCCCTTCAATTTGTTTTCATATTTTAGCCAATTTAGTTCACATCCCTGCTTTGCAGTCTAAATTATGCATTCAACTTGAAATTTTCCTTTTTGGCCTGACGATTTTTTACGATGAGCATAAAGATGAACTAAGAGGCCTTTCCATTTTACTAATGCAATCCAATGATTTCACTTAGCATATTACTGATGCAATCCAATATTCAGAGTCAGCATGAAATTAGTGAAATTTGCTTTGCCTAAGCCTGTTTCTGAACTCTATTAAATAGTCCCTAAACTTTACAACTGGAATTGGATAGAAAAATGGACTTTCCATCGCCCAAAAAAAAAAAAAGTTATGTGAAACAAAAGAAAAATGGAGTTGCGTGAATTTCTACAGCACAGAATTCAAATTCAATTATAAATTCTAGCGTTAATCATAAGTCCCCTAAAGTTTGGTATATTTTGCAGTTTATCTCCTAACATTTTATGTTTCTCATTTTATCCACGCTATTAGTCCATATCTCAGCAAATGGGCCGTTTAAATATTGCAATTGATGAAAATACCCCCATTTTAACCGTTAAAATTTCTAACTAAAATGGTCCTCATCATGTTCTATAAAAAAACGGTTTTTGAAAGTTTTCTAATATGTTTTGAGCATTTATCACGCCAAAAAAATTTCTCTCCTTCATTCGCAATATTTACAACTAAAATAGAAAAAAAAAAATGTCCCAAGTTTCTTCAAATTTATTTCCTTACTCTTCCTCTAAATGTTGTTTTATCACACCATATGGAAGAAATCAATTCAGGAAACCTGTGAATGTAGTAAAAAAACACTCCTTGAGAAGATTTTGAACACAAAAAAAAAAAATTTGGAAGGAGATTTCTTAGATGTTCAAATTATAAGGTTTGATTTTTATGGTAGATTATTTTTTTTTTACTTTTTAGAAAATAATTTGAAATGCAAAAAGTTTTTATCTAAAATCATCATGCACGTGATTAGTTTAAATGATTAGACTTGAAACTTTGCTACAAAGGAATAGAAATATGTGTTATATCTGACCCAAATCTATAGGCATTTATGTTTGTTCATTGTTTTTTTTTTTAGAGATATCATTATCCTTCTTATATCAACTGCGAGCACTGTTACTAAATGTTTGCTTTGACTATCAATCAAAGGAGTAAAGTGAGAAAAATAAAACGCTATGAGATAAATTACAAAAATATACCAAACCTTAAAGGTACTTCTTGTGATTAATCCTAAATTTTAATAAAGAATCAAAAACGACCTTTAGTCCATATAGTGCATCGTGAGATTAGTGAGACTTTTTGTGTTGCCTGAACTAGTTTCTTTGGATCTATATTGGTGAAAAAAAAAAGATTGACATTTGGAATTGGATTAGAAATGGACTTTTCCTAAAAAATACAAAAGGAAAAAAAGTGGAGTTGTGTTAATTTCTATAGCACATAATTCCAATCCAATTCTAAATTTTTAAGAAAGAACAAAAAAAAAAACAACCTTTATTCGATATAATATTGCATGCTACAGATACTTAAATTCATAATAATGTGAAAACATCGGAAGTAGCGTTGATCTGAAAGGAAATGATGGGGCTTTGATCCTTGGTGTAGCTCCTATTACAACTATTGATGCGGCGAGGTCAGCTCGAACTTGACCCGCTCTATAAGAGAAAAAGTTAGATAAGCCTATAAGTTTGGGTCTAAATATTATTTTCAAATTAAATATAAGTCGAGTTTGGTCCTTATTAGATTTAAACCTGATAATCAATATATATATAATTATATATAATATATTCATATTTTTGTATATACAATTATATATCTGAATATTAATACTAATACTTTATATTTATGAATTATGTGTCAAAATATATTAATATATATAAGAAATATTAAATATACAAAATTATGTCAAAAGATTCAAAACATAAGCAACAATCCAAAGCCCTAAATATACTTATGAGTTGAAATCAACAATTCTATTGCTTTCGTGAGGGGTCAATCTCATAACTTAAATTCTAACTTTGTTTTTGTTTTAGTAAATTTTTGTGTTTGTATGATGTTGGCTACTTCTTATACCAAGTAGTTAGATTATTGGTTTGATTGTCTTAATGTCTCTGGTGTATTATCTACATGCTCCCTCACTGCCTTATATGGGTAATAGTTGCTTGTGTTTTGACTAAGGATACATGGGTAGTTTTTAGCAGCACACACATGGGTAGTTTCAATGACAAAGTATGCCTTTTGTACCCTCCACCAGTTTAAATTCCATTTTAACTCGCCACCATTATTTCTTGATCTGTTTTATTCTTTTTTGTAGGTTTTTATGTAACTCATGAGTCAAATCAATTTATTTACTTCTATTTGGATTCAAAAGTTGTGCTTTTATACAAATTGGTCACTGTGAACAAATGGAGTGGACAAATCTTAATACAAGCAAATTAAGAACATTTGAAAATATACTGACTGTTGATCATCTTTTATTACTATTTTTCATGTACTTTAAACTAATTAGATATGTTAAAAAATTCTTGATTTATGTACTTTTTAATGAACTATTATTGGTTCGTGTATAATTTTAATATTGTGATCCTATGAGTATTAAATTAATTTTAGAACTTAATAGTTATAGTAACTATATTAAGAAAATTAAGGAGTAATAAGTAAGTTTATCTTAAATTTGAATTAATCTCATAGCTCAAATATTGCGTAAGTCAAGTATGAACTTCATATCTATCAATCTGAAACTCATAACCAGAATCTTGATCTCTGATACTTACATCAAAAGAGAAGAGAGAGAAGGAAAGCTTCTAGATTTACGTGTGTTTAACATATTAGGAGAAGGAAAAATTGCACAGATTGTACCTCAAACATCACTATGTGAAATTTTAGTCCCTTATAATAAAATGATTACTTTTAGTTCCTAACAAATTGAAAATGATCAACTTTGATCCTGCATGAGCAAATCACATGATCAATTCTTAAAAGGTAAATGTGGCACGTCAGTGTAACGTTGATCGAAAATATAAGGGACTATTAATCCTTTTCTTTCCAAAACCCTAATTTCCCCAAATTTTCATCTTCAATCTCTTCAAAAAAATTATAGACCAAACCCAATAAGAACGGGGGATGTGGCAGACAAATTGGCTTACATTCAATCAATTCACAGGGCTTAAAGACCCCGATTTATGCACAGAGATCCTCTCCGCTCATGGCTGGTACCTCAAGCAAACGGTTTCCTGTTTTACCTCCACCTCTAATCTCCTTTGACGAGCCCACCACCGCTAAAGATACTTCTTCTACCTTCGTCCCTACAATCACCTCCTTCAATTCTAACACTGAGGAAGCAATAGTAGTCTTAACTCTTATCCACCATAGCAGCTAGAATCGATGGGGCCCTCGATTTGGTTTGAAAAGTTGTGACTCTCCCATTCTCCATCATTTCCAGTAGTCCAAAACAGTAATATTGGCAGCAATCGAACTCGGGATGTGGGCCACTTGGTTTGATACTGTGGAAACGATGCTTGGTTTGACCACGAAGAAGAGTTCAAGATGGTGCTGTTTGGTTTGACCATGAAAAATGATTAGTGTCTTTGGATTATAAATTATTTGAGATATTTTTACTGTAGTATTTTTTTTGATATGATGTATGTGAGATAAAAAGGTAATTGAAAAATGTGTTTGATGATGTAATCAAATCAGAATCTGTAAATAAGGTGTAAATATAGTGAAATAATCTTCATGCAACATTTGAGCTAGAAGGCATATTTTTGAGGTTGAGATTTCATGCAACATTTGTCTGGGGAATCTTGCCAAGGTTGTTAATTGTTGTTTTGTTTCATTTTGGCTTTTTGTTTATTTTGTAATTGAATATTGGAGAAAAATATAGTCAAACTTAAAACAATAATTTGAGATTTTAGTTGGTTTCTCATCTATGCAGAACATGAATTACTTGTTTTTGTTGTAAGTAATTCATAAATTACTTGTTGGAGTATATTTTTTTGTGCAAATCTACTTTCTCTATGATGCAATTTTTTAGTATATAATGAGGTTTGGGTTCATGATATATAAGACATCATTCCACTTATTTGGAGCAAAAGGATTGTACTTTTGTTAGTTTTGGATGGAATTAGATATTTGTTCAAAATCATTTTTTTTTGTTGCACAATCCATGTGTTTTTCTAAGGTATTTTTGGAAAAAATTTAATGTAAAAAAGTGATTAGTCATTTTTGTATAGTGCTTAATTGAGATATAGGACTTTTAGTCTCTTATATTTTCGGTCAACGTTACACTAATATATCACATTTACACTTTAAAAATTAGTCACATGGTCTACTCGTGGCTAGTTCCGGCTAAACTTCTAATGGAAAAGTGATAAAGGACCAAAGTTGATTATTTTTAATTTGTTAGGGATTAAAAGTGATCATTCTGTTCTGGAGGATTAAATTTTTACATCAGCGGTATTTGAGGGACAATTTGTGCAATTTTCCCTTAGTAGATCCACCTTGTTTTTGATTTTTTTTTCCTGTCAATCGTTACTTTTTATCTATATCATACTCTATCATAATCTAACAAGGAAGTCTCAGTTCCTACAACGGGTCGAGATAGGGACAAAATCACCACCAAATCAAATAAATACATTATGCACCCGTCTGAATTTTTTAAAGAACTACATAATGTGATAATTGATGGAACCTTGCATCCCACCCCACCGAAGCCTTAATGGCTTGGTTTAGGCCACCACCCCACCAAAGCCTTAACGCGTGCACCTTGGTTCTGGTTAGATTCGGGCATTTATACCTGCATAATTTTTTGTCCCTGTGCGCTGTACCGATCTAATATCCTACTGCAACGAACATCAGTCTTGGGAAGAGAAACGATCAAACAAGACTAAAATCCATCGGGATTAGGATATCAGAGAAGATGAAGGTGGAAGTTCTCTTTGGTTTTCCCCACGAATGAAAGGTTCTTCAGGGCTGGTGGCTTCTTCACATTCTTCAGGGGTGGCTTTACCACATTCCACTCTCGCCAAAAAGTCCAAACCTGCTTAGCTGCTCGTGTCGCGGGACAAAATGAACTGCCGTCGGACCCTAAACGTCGAAAACCAGCAGCTCAACTCACCCAAACGCCCATCACCATCGCCTTCTCATTTTCCCGCCAGTTATCGCAGCCCTGTAAGTTCATCTTCTACCTTTTGATTTGGATTATTTGTTTAATCTTATCAATTTTTACTATGTTTTATCCAAGGTAACCATCTCTAATCTTTCTGGGATGGACTCCTCCCCGCCCCCAACCACCAAAAATCCCTCCCTGTTATTCTTTTCTTTTCTTGTACTCTTTCTCCAGTCTTATTTTTTACTCATGGAATCTTTGCTACATAATCGACTTGGTTAAAACTGATTCTTGCTTTCTTTAATTGAATTGTTCTGTTTGTGACTTGTTCCAACTCAAACAGAAAAAGGTTTGAGTTTTCTCTAGACAAATGGGCTGTGATGGTCAATAAAATACCCTTTACATGTCTGCATTTAGGCCTTGTTTGGAACCTATTTTTGGCAAGTTCGTTTCCTACAAGTTTTTTAAAAACTTTAACTACAATAATCTCAAAAAATTTCTTAAAATTTTTAAACTATACATTTTAAAATATTCAAAAATTTACACATTTTAATTTTTTTTTAAAATTTCTACATTAAGATACAGTAAAGTTTTAGACAAATTCCCAAAAAACTCACTTTCCAAACGATTTTTAGCGTAGTAGTGGTCAAAACTCTGTGGAGAATGGCTCTAATAGCTTTTTTTTTTTTTTTTTGAAAAATGCTAATGCATATTATTTAGAATTTTTTGTAACCCCCGTGGGCCTATATGTTGCTATGAGCCATTTTGCCTTTGCATGTGGATATTAATGGTAGCTTGTTTACCTTGGACTTTGTGTAGTATGCAAGAAAGTTATCAAATCAAACCGAGGAGATTGCTCTATCGGGTTATGCAGTTTTAATATACCGTTCTCTTTGACATCACTGTACGCTCTTATTAGCATATTGAGATCATCTAGTATCATCCACATATCTAAATACCGGAGGAGAAATTTATGATGCTTAAAATCACTTCACGATGTTCAAATCCCAAACATTTAGCAATTTTGACCCCACCTTTAATTTTCTATTTCTACATCATATTGACTGTTTCTAATCTTCCAAGGTGCCCCAGCTGGACTTGTCTGGAAAAATGGAAGAATTTGCATTCCTACTAGTTATAACATTATTTGCTGTTATTCAGGTTCTAGCATGGTATCTAATTTAATTGGTGACAGATATAAATAAGCTAGTGTTATTTTTCCATATGAGTCCCTGCATCTAAAGGTATCACCAGTCTCCATTGAACTAACAGGTCTTAGAATGGTGCAAAAGGATTCTCATGTTTGGTCGAATTATTTCATTCTAAACATTTCAGGATGAAGCTTGTAGATCTTCTGATCATGCACTACTGGCGAATCCTGGTGGATTGACGGAAAGTTCAAGAAAAACATCTACTTCTGGCACACCATGTCAGTTTGATGGTATGCCAGCTTCAGATCAATTGTGCAAGCATAATCATCAGCAACACTTGCCATTTGATATGGGAAACCTTAATCTGATGCATAATTCATCAGTACAAACACATGGTTCAGGTCACTCACCATCCTACAATTCCAATTTGGAGAAGTCTTTTGCTTCAAGAGATACTTGGATTGATCCCAAGTGCAAGCCCTTACATGTGAGGAGAATGCAGAGGGACCAAACACAGTATGCAGAGGAAGGAGATTCTAACTTACCAAATTCAAATTCCTCTAGTGTTTCTGATGCTGCCAGCATTGGCAAATCATCTCCATTAGCTAATTACATTATAAAGGGCAGCACTTTTGAGAAGGGCAGTAACCATGAGGAAAGTTCTCATGGGAAAATGGGTATGAATGACATACCTGAAGATTCTAGATTCCATTTTGACATCTGTCCATCTGGATCCGTTATCAAGCTAAAAGCCCCGCTTCATCTCATGAATAGAGAAAAGAGGAATGAAACTAAGCGCAACACAGGTGGACTCTGCATTACATCATTGAGGCCTGGGATGATTTTGTTAAAGAATTACATTTCCTTCAATGATCAGGTGCAGTAATGTGGCTTTCTGACTATTTGTCTACATATCTTGTGGTGTTCCTTCTTGACGTGAACTTCTCTATTTTATGTCCATAAAATTTTTCAGTCCTTGTAATGCATTAAGTCTCATTATTATGAATGAATGCATCACGTTGATTTGAATTTTTATGTATCCAAGTACTTTTCTTTCTGCAATTTTATTTGCCCTCATAAAATTGTCTTAAGATACATTAGAATTCGACAATTGAAAATTCTATTTCATTCACTTTGCATCTTGCTTCTGGGAAATGCTTCTACAACTAAGCCTAGATTGTGGAATAAAATATGTATCCCATCCCTATCCAACTAGGTCAAATCCAAATTTTGAGCATAAATATAAGGAACCACAAAAAAAAAAGGGAATATTGCTTTACAGATGAACTACTATTTTAGCGAAACAGTAATTAGCTGATGAAAGGCTTTGCTCTGTTTAGCTTGACGGTTTTATATCAAAGGAGAGCCATGTCTGTGGCATTCTTCTGTCAATCTGCACAATGCTAAAGAATTACAGCTTCTCTGTGAAAACAATGATAAGTTTTACATGTTTTCATGGAATTAATTATTAGGAAGTTAAATTCCATTTTTTCATGAATAAATTTTTTAACACAAGTTCCATGGATTTGGGTATTTGCTACTCTCTAGCTTCCCTTCTTTGCTGATAGACCTTTTTATTTGTCTGTCTAGGTTAAATTGATAAAGAAGTGCAAGGATCTTGGACTGGGTCCTGGAGGCTTCTATTTACCTGGCTATCGTGATGGAGCAAAGCTGAACTTGAAGATGATGTGCCTTGGTAAAACTTGGGACCCTGAGACAAGTACTTATGGCGATGAAAGGCCTTGTGATGGCTCCAAACCTCCCATTATTCCTAAAGAATTTTGTGACTTGGCTAAAAGGGCTATAAAAGATTCCCATGCACATATAGAGAAAAACTCCAGAAAAAGAAATGTGGAAGATGTTTTACCCTCGATGTCGCCTAACATCTGCATAGTCAATTTCTACTCAACAAGTGGCCGCCTTGGTCTCCATCAGGTTCTATCTTAGCTCTCTGTCCTATACCATTACCAATTTTCTGGACCAACTCTATGTAGATGCGACACAGTTATTTGCTTTCAAAAGTATACTTCGGACTTTAATGGCTCAAACAATGAGAAAAAAGATGGTGATTCTTTATTTGCTTCGGCCTATTATAAGATTGCAGAATAATGACATCTAAGACAGAGGCAAAGCAATTTATCATATTCTCTAGTTGAACAACACTAAATATATTTTTTGTGCATGTCACTTGCAACTGTACAGGACAAAGATGAAAGCCAAGAGAGTCTTCGTAGAGGAGTGCCCGTGGTGTCCTTTTCAATTGGTGACTCTGCAGAATTTTTGTATGGTGACCAGAGAGATATTAACCAGGCGGAGAAAATCAGACTGGAATCCGGGGATGCGCTGATATTTGGTGGTAAAGCTAGGAACATATATCATGGTGTCTCAACTATTTTTCCAGACACAGCTCCCAAGGTTCTGTTAGAAGAGACAAATTTGAGGGCTGGCCGTCTGAATCTCACTTTTAGAGAGTACTGACGACATTTTTTGTGGGTTGGAAGCTGGATCAATTCTTTGAACTCAACTGAATTGTAACCTTAAATCCTTTCTATGTCCTTTGATGTATTCCTGCTAAGACAGGAAATTGGTAAATCGCCAAAAAGAAAATTTGCAAGAACTTGAGAAAATCATGGTTGCTTAGATCTAAAGGAAATCACGTAGCCTTCGGTTTGCATGGCTGCCAGACTACCATAATTGTGAAGCTGAGAGCATCATATGGTTGTTTTCTTTTTTTGGTGCAAATCTGCATGACATGCTTATTGACTGATAGAGCCATAGACATTAATTGGGGAGATCTATAAGAATAAAGTAGATCAATCTTATGCTCGAGTCTGGAGACTGTTGAAAGTGTTGATACAATGCACTGAATGGGCTATTGTGTGGCAGAAGCTTTTGTCGGGATTACATTCCACTGGTTGCATTGTAGGAGTTGGAATACTCTCTAGAATAATATACAGGAGGTCCCCAGCCAGTGAAGCTGTTCTTTTGGGGATCAGGAGTCAGCTAAATCCACCTCATGCTCGCGGAAAGTGAATAAACACACGAAGCCTAAGAGAGTGACAGCTGAATCATGAAATGTTGGACTTGTGCAATAGCTCAGAGGTATGGGCTTCAGAATGAAGCTGACATACCAATGTAGGGGTCGACATTCAACACCAAAGAAACCCCTTCTTTCTTACAAATTTGCATGGGTTTAAGACCTCAAGCAACGCGAAGAAGAAAATGGTAATAAAAATGTGAACTCATAGGCTCACCTTATAATATCAGTAATGGCGCTCTTACCTTCTTGTTTTTTTTTTTTTGGTACAAATCATAGGTATTCGCACCTATTTTGCGGTCTGCGACAAATTTTATTCGAGTCGGATAGGGCTCTTTTCAGGGAAGGGAAACTCTTCCAATACTATTTTTCTATTTTTTATGGATTTCAAACCCAAAATTTCATGATTAAAGAATGCAAACTCCTTCCACTCCCACTTGCGCTCTTTCCTTCACGGACTTTCTCCTTCTTGTCTCAGTCACCATCCCATTAGTTCAAGCCGCCAATTCCAAAAATGCCTTGGCCTCTCCCTCTGCCCCGTTGCAACTTACAATGTGATAAAACGATGATGTTTTGTGTTGAAGTAGCTCCAGTTCAAGAGTGATATGATCGCAAACTTCTGACGGATTTTTCAGGGACATACTTCTCCACGATGTCTAGTTAAATGACCACGGCAAGTGCTATCTTAACAGCCCCCAATGGCTTCCTTGAAATGTCTAATAGTAGTGCTTAATACGGTTGACGCCTTGGTTGGAAACCCTACCTGTGCTGCTCCCTTGCTGCATGATCAGAGAAGAGAGAGCAAGCGAGAACTGAGAAACGATTACCATTACAGAAGAAGTTTCACATAAATGCTTTTCTGCACGTTCTTAATTCTTATTTGTGCTTGTTTTATTATGTCTAGGCAAGACGCTAACCAAACGTTTGATTGATCTTTGATCGCTGTTTGCCCCCCAGTTTACGTAGTAGGGCTGTCTTCCATAATGAAAATTTTGTCTGCCGCTACATGTGTATATATTGAGTGGAAATGAATCTGTTATTGATTTTTGATGGAATGATATCACGTACCATCAATGGACAGCATTTCCAGCAAGTTTTGTTTAGGTAACGTTTTATACCCGATGGAAAACTAAGAAAGTCCCTGCGAAGTGGGAATTTCAGTTTCATCACAGGCTTTCATTTCTATCGTACTGCGAAGTGTGTATTCCTTCCTCCGTGTTTCTGATTTTTGTTTTGCTCTGTTATGCGTCTTTTATTTGGTCATTCAAGGATCTCATGCTAAGTGCTTTGGTTAAGCTCTTATATTCGGCGGCGACTCTTAAGCTTACAAGATTTTCTGCTAATATTTTTAGCCAGAGATGCCGCGGCAGTCTCAGAACAATCATTCTCCGATGCATCTATTATGGGCTGCGGTTGGTGACCGGCCTTTGCTTCTGTAATGCTTGTAACGACTAACGAGGGCACTAAACACATCTGAAATATTAGCGTAGCAGATCGAGTAGACCACAGGACCTCCAGCTCCTTGCATACAGTGAACTACTTGCTGCTTTATTGACCCCCTTTTTGGCAGCCAAACTTCAACAGTCCCCGTACCAAAATCGCCGGGCAAAACTTCCATCCATGCATCACTGTACATTTGCTTGAAAAGGAAACCATTTGCTCTTTGATTGATTCTTGTCTAGTAGATTACACCAAAGCAGCAAGATCAACTACCTAGCCAACCAACGAAACACAATTCCCCAACCAACAATTGTCTTTGTCTACGCATTTCCTAGACAGCAATATATAATTCATAAGTGCATCATGCACATACATATTCCCTCGGCATACAACTTTTCCTGCGGACTTCGGACCGCAGAGAAAACATTCTTGGTTCTACTGATCGTGTCATTTCCTTTAACCATTTTTGGTCCTTCTTTTAAAGGATTTGGTATTTTGTGCCAGAACTAGAGGAAAGATGTCGAGAGAGACGAAACGAACTATTCAAACGGTGATCGGGACAAATTTTTTTTTATTTTTTTATTTTTTTATTTGCAGTTGGAGAGGAGAAAATCAAATACGGGTAGCCCAAGGTGGAGAAGCAGGGCACATGCCAAATTTCTGGGACCTTGATAGAAAATTTTGCATGTGCCCTGATCCTCCATCTTGGGCCACTCCTATATTAGGCCGTGCAACTCCAAAGCCAGCAGTTCAGCAGAAATGTTTTATTAGTAAAGGTCAGTTTTTAAACTGAGCTCACATTGTAGTGCATTGAAGCTATATCTACACACTACAACAATATTAAAGCACTTTCCTCCGCTGACATTACCTTGTATGTACATAATTGTTGAAGGAAGAGTTTGCTGCCAGAGATGAATGGTCAATCATTGTGACCTTGAATAACTTATTCAGGTACATAAATAGTTGTGCTTGGCAATCAGATAGATCAAATAAGAGTTGATAAGGTGAAATTTAGTACATGTTCGACTTACTCTTCTTTCATCACTTAGGATCTTATCGGCTTTCCAGAGCTACTGCAGCTGAATCGACATGAAGAAGCAAACAGGAATAAATTTTTTGCTTCAATCTATCAACAATTTCGCCCAACTCCTTTTTCTCTGAGTCTGCATCATTTCTTAGTTGATCCAGCCATTCGTTCGCATGCTTAAGCTGTGACAACGTGAGAGCAATCTGGTTACCAGGATCTGTTTGGTTTATAAGATAATCCTTTCCCTTTTTGTTCTGTTTACCCCCTTGGAAGCCTGAATCAAGTGCCTCTTCCAAGAACTTCAAGAACCAAGCTTGTGTTTCATTTAAAACAATCTCTCTTAGTTCCTTGATTTCCTTTGAACCATCTATATTTGCCCATTCGAGTTTATCGGTACCAGTCAGATCTGTCGGAGACTTTGAAAGTTTCATCCTATCTCTACTAACTGAGGAAGATATCCTTTTGCCATATTTGTCTGTATTTTGCATGGATGAGTTGACGGTGAAATGATCTGGTGTATCCTTTGATGAGTTTGTGGCATTTGGATGTTTAATAAGCTGGTGGAGCGTAAAGAACATTGAAAGATAGAGATGGGGGTTCGTTGGTGAAGCGGATGAGCAAAGATCAGCAAAGATACTGGAAACACAGAATGCATTATGTTCCCAGAAAGTCTGAAGATGATCTTATGTAATTCTTAAATAAGCAAACATTTTAGGCCTTCTGTCTACTCAATTTACGTACTTAATGTCGAATTTATTTATTTTTTTGCCAAAAGCAAAGAATAAAAGGAACAATTATCTGTAACTACCTGAGGCACTTTACCAGATTTGCTGCTGTGGAAGCTTCTTTCTGGGCTTCAGCTGCTACTGAAGAGGCCAAGTTTTTCCTCCGAAGCAATCCCTAGGTGTAAAAGTTGAAAATGAGAATTATATCAAGATGGTAAATTGGTACTATTTTAGCAATTTTTTATCTGTATGGATTATATGTTTTAGCAGCTATATCCTATTACGACTAAATGCCTTCTCTCTGTAGATAATTCGCATTTTAATGATAAAAACATCGGATGTTTGAGTTCATACGAGTAATCAAAACTATGAAAAAGGAGCAGCATATTGGGCTACTAGATAGGGTACTTGATGTGTGTGTGTATATATATACCTTGCCAGGCTTCAGCAGGTTTGCAGGTAGATTTGACCAACATATTCCCTCAGAAGATTGGTGTTTGTCTCGATTGTTAGGCAAGCAATTCGAGTCGATGTTTTCTTGTTTGCTGCTGGTGTGTTTGATAGCTGGATATTTAGAGGATGCAAAGGCCTCCTTGCCGTTTAATGTGTCAATGTCTGAGTTTGTAGTAAGTCCATCAGGGCGAGTTCGTGAAGGAGTCAGAGTTCGAGTCTGTAGGGCAAATTTCAACCATCAGTCTTGTCCAGATTAATGAGCATATGAAAGTGAATCCAAGGTTGAAGAAAATAGACCTTATTCTAACATACTGATTCTCGTTTTCTGTCAATTGTATCATTTCAATCACGGACGTTCAAAGTAGGACTGGTACAGACAAACTGCTAGATTGCAATTGTTCCCTCACGAAGTATGATCATTAAGGCATGAATTTCCTTTCTTCTTTCTCATCAAAGCAAAACTAGAATCCTACCGAGTAATGCAATTAATGTTTACTCTGTCATCCAGACAAAGCACCGGAACAGAGAACATACGCTACAAATTAGAAAAGCACGTTCATCACATGGTTATTTGGTGGTGATCAATTTCTTGTAAATCTATGCATTCTCAAAGCAGAAAATTTCTTATGAATTAAGACTGTCAAGGGAATTCCTAAATTTTGAGACAGTAAAAAGTCAGAAAATACACAGATGGTTCTAAGTTAGTGATGTCAAAAGAAATGAAATGCGAAGAACGATTGTACTTGTACCCCATTACCTCTTGCTAAGTTGGATATAAACAACTGAAGGGCAGTACACTATGTTGGTAAGGAAATTGTTTATACCTGAACCTTGATCTCTGCTTGTTTCCCTTTCAAAAATCCATTCCTCTTTCCTGCTACAGCATTCTCACCGCCAGGGTCAGCTCCATTTGCTTTTCCATTTGGTGTCAAGACACCCTGCATATACCTTGAGGAGACAACAGCCTTGTCCTCTTTAATAATAATTTTCTTTCTTTGGCCATTTTCTTTTGCTCCTGGCGGTTCAACTGATACTGAACTATCTTCACCTTCCTGATCAACTTGAACAGGGCCTTCAGATGGCTCTAACACCTGCATCAAATCCTTGGGATTACCAATGAAAGGATGTCGGCCTGGAAGCGGTCTAACACCAACTAAGACGGGAACTGGAGTTCCAGCCTCCATCCTATCAACATAGAAGAACTGCCCAAGCTGCAGCTTGTTGTTTAAGATAAGTTCATTGTCATCTTTTGACAGAGATACATATGTTGAATGGGAAGAGTCGGAGACCTTTATGAAAAAGCCATGGCAAGGCCACAACTCTGATCCACTTAAGGCTGGGACAATGCTTATTACTTGTAAAAGGATAGACCTATATTCACCGCGAACCTTAACAGATGAGTTTATAGTCTGCAGAAGCTTAAGCAGCACTCCAGGTGTAAGGGATGCCATCTCTTTTTCCTTGTTCAAGGGGAAACTGAATTGGCTCGTGCAAATCAGCTTGAAACTCGAGACCTGTGATTAATAGGTGGTAAATCAGGTGATTTTGCTGGTCATGATGATTGAAGTATTGCTGCTGTCAAGTGTTGATCAAACTTATCAACTATGTAAGTACTAAAGGAGAGTAGCAACTAGATTCATTTGACTCTTGGTGGATGAAAAATAGGTCTCATCAAAGTGCTTGAAACATGAACTGGGGCTGCATTGAGGTTGGTTTTTGTTTTTCTCTTGCTGGATACCCGATTTGAATTAGGATAAAAGGTTTTCCAGTAAGTCGATGGTTGCATTTCTTTGATTCATTGTCTTCGTTGTCCTAGTCTTTGATCAAGTTAAATGCACAGTAAAATCAACTCTAGGAGAACCAGAAAGCAACAAGTGTTAGCGGAGAAAGACGTTTTCTGTTTGGAAACAGTTTTCCTCCAAAAAAACAGACAGGCGATCTATATACTTCGCAAACCAAAAAAGAAATAAAACGACCCACAAAACTGATTATCAGGAGTTTTTGTTTAAAAGACGGAGGTAGGAGATATGCACACCTGAAAGAAGAGCCAAGGATACAAAAAACACAAGAAGGATATAAAACCAAGCGTCAGCCTTTGAGGGAAGTGATAAAAGAGTTCAAAATGTTAAAAGGTAATGGATTCCAAACGAGGTGGAAGCGGACAATGGAGTTAGCTTCATATTGCAGGCACGTAATCATCCAAACTTCACTTCCCTTGGCTTTGAAGAAAAGAGACAATCTTTCTCGAGAATTAAATGTCCCGAGGACATCTTTCCTCAACTTTGAATGACTGCTTTGCCCCCACGTCTAAAGTAAGATGTTGAAGACGTCCTGGACGATGCTTAATGTGGCTAATATGGTAATGTCAGTCATGATACCATTCAATAAACCCATTATCACACACTCAGGCAGAGGAAATGGAGCCATTTGGAAAGGTAGTGGAATTGCAATATCTTAATCTCCTCTGAGATAAAAAAAGCAGATGAGTTTGACCAAACCACGTAAATTACTGTGTTTCTCTGTTTGATTTATTTGTTTTGTTATTATTTTTATTGGGTTGTCAAGAACCATGTTGGTGTCCAATTACTCGAGGCCAAACATGATTTACATATTAGAGAATCATTTGACTTTAATGTTCCACTATTAAATGGAACAAAAAGTTTGACTTGTTACTCTGCTTTTCCAGTTTCGTAGTTGAAAAAACCTCACCTTTGAGTTCGACTTAAAAAAAATGCAAGATTCATTGGTGTCCAAACTTTATGGGCCATGTCATTTATGTTATTGCCCTTTAATTGCACAAGGCGGCACAATACAGTTTCCAGCCATACCAACTTCCCGCCACTTCTGAAGGAAACGAAAAGGAAAAGATTGGTGGTCTTTCTTGCTTAGGATTTTGCAATCTGATGCATTGAACTCCTCGTCACCATCAAATTTTATTGCTTATTCTGCATAGTATAAGTGGGAGAGGGGAAGCAGGTGTTTGGGCGCGCAGTTGTTTCTACGAGACTGGGAAAAATAGAACATCAACTTGCCTTCGTGTGTTAGTTGACAAAACACAGAAAGGCCTTCAATGGTGTAACTGTTCTCTACCGCCCACCATGCCCCTGGTCGAGTAGAATTAGATTACTCTTCATAGCAATTTCAGATGAGAGGGTCGCATATCGAGTTGACAACTCTTACAGAGCTTTAGTACTTATTGAGTTTGTGAGTTGTTTTAAACTCAACACTTCAACATTACTGTGTAAATGTTCCTTGCAATTTCACTGAAAAAACTGTTCTTTCTGCAATCAATATAGAATTTTGAAGCATGTTTCAGTTTTCACCGCTTATGAAAATGCTGTTGCTTCCAATTCTGCACGAACCAGGCTAGCGTAGACACCATCAAGGTGGGAAGCCATAAGTTTTTCATGGCTTCCATATTCTGCCACCGCACCATCCCTCACAACTGCAATTGCATCTGCTTCGCTGATTGTTGAAAGCCGATGAGCCACCACAATGGTGGTGGCTCTTTTAGCAATCTTCTTGAGTGCATCTTGGACATGTTTCTCTGATTCCAAGTCTAATGCACTGCTAGCTTCATCTAGTAAGAGCACTTTTGACTTCTTCAGTATAGCTCTGGCTATTGCGATCCTTTGCTTCTGGCCACCAGACAACTGTATCCCACTGTCTCCAACCTACAGCAGGACGAGAATTCACTCAGCTACACAAGTCAGTTGATAGAACAGCAATAGGATGCTTAAGATTTATTTTTCACTTTGCAGTTATTTTTCATTGAGTGTACTCGCAGAAATTATCTCAGCTGAATGAAGCGTAGTAAGGCAAATCATCCAAGTAAGTTGCTATTTGCACCAGCTCATTCCTCTAATATATTGTTTTTCAGTGTTGAGGAACATTTGAATCTTTACCTGCTGTTAAAAGGAATTCTCTAATATCATTACAGAATGTTTTCTCATTAACTTGAATTTTTGGTCATGCATTTAGGCTAGATTAAATCTCAAATCAATACATGTTCAACTCAAGAGATCGACTGCATCAGCTACCCAGAGTACTATTTTCGTCACTTTCTAAAGTGTTTCGGTTTAGTGTAAGAGAGGTCATATAATAGTAGACATACCTCTGTCTCGTAGCCTTCAGGAAGGCCACTGATGAATTTGTGAATGTAAGCTTCCTTGGCAGCATCTTCAATTTCGGCCCATGAAGCGTTAGGATTGCCAAATGCAATATTCTCTCTTATGCTTCCAGCAAATAAGGCAGGCTCTTGACCAACTAATGCCGTCTGCCTTCTCAACCATTTCAAGTCAAGCTCCCTAAGATTAACCCCACCCATCAAAATCTTCCCCCGAATTGGATCATAAAACCTCTGGATCATCCATATTACTGTTGATTTTCCTGATCCACTTCCTCCAACCAGAGCAACCATTGTCCCACCTTTTATCTTCAGCCCAAAATCTCTCAACACGATCACATCAGGCCTAGAAGGGTATGCAAATGTCACCATTCTGAACTCAACATCAAATGGCTTCAACATTTCTATCTTGCTGCCTTTCTGGCTTTCATCTTGTATTAATGGCCTACGACTTAGTATATTAAGAACAGCTGGAACTGCAGTTGGGGCCAAGTAAGTGTCCGGTGCAAGTCCTGCAAGTTGTCCTACTGAAAATGAACTCAAAACAAGTATCAGAAAAATCTTGTACACATCCCCGAAGTTGGTATAGCCTTCTTTCACAAGATAAGCACCAAAGAATAAAGTTAAGGTATAAGCTCCATACATAGCACCTTGAGAAAACCCAAGAGCTAAACCAAGAATTTGTGTTCTTTTGACTGATAATTTTTTTGGCTTAGACAAAGCTTGATCAAAAGATTGAACTATGCGTTCATGAGTAGAGAAAGTGGCCACTGTTCTGATATTGGACACAGCATCTGCAGCAATATTGCTAGCTTTGGCATAAGAACTATTATCTAGTTTTGGTCCAACATTAATTATCAAGCTGAAATAGCTTGCACCAAGAGTGAATGGTGTAAGAGCAGCGGCCAAGAGAGTCAATCTCCATTCAAGAAAAAATGAAACACCGAGGCCAACTGCTGCAGAACTCAACCCCATTAACAGCACTGAAATCTTATCGCCCAAAATTGATCGGAAACTAACACAATCACTTGAGAGCCTTGACACCAGTATCCCAGTGGAATTCTCATTAATGTCAAACCAGCCAGGTTCTTGTTTTAGTATAGCTCTGAACAAGAAATCTCTGACTCTCTTTGTGAGTTTGGTACCAGCCCAACCACAGAGACCTTGTTGGCCTGTCATGAATCCTATACACCCAAAGCCAAGTCCAACCAGAATCAAGCAGAGCTTTCTAATTTCTCTTTTCAAATTTTTGGTGCTTGGATCAAAGTAGACATTAAGTGCTTGGCCAAGAACCAGGGGAAAGACTGATAGAATAACACCTGCGTGCATACCCAAAAGAAGCCCCAATAACAGTATCATGAGTTCTGGTTTCTGTAGATTCCATACCTCTGAAAGTTTATACTTCCTCGACTCGGATTGTTTGTCTTCTGCCTCTTCAACTTGGCCCCCATCTTGATTGGATTTCAAGTACTTTGATCTTGATATCTCATATACATTCTCTGCTTGTGAGGGATCCTGATTCAATTTGGTATGGAAACCAATTGCAATATCGGATTGTTGCAACGTTGGTTTTGAGACAGCTTCCAAAGCAAGCTTAACCAGGTTATAGTAGGATCCAGAATTTTCCATGAGTTCATGATGATTTCCAATCTCAACAACAGAACCTCTATCAAGCACAACTATGGCATCCGCATGTTTGATTGTTGCTAGCCTATGAGCAATGACAATGGTGGTTCTACCCATTGAAATTTTATCTATGGCTTTTTGAACCACTGTCTCAGATTCAGGATCTAGCGCACTTGTAGGCTCATCTAGGAGAAGGATCTTAGGGTCCTTGATCATTGCTCGAGCAAGGGCAATACGCTGCT
The DNA here is from genome assembly GCF_003713205.1 of Coffea eugenioides. NCBI lineage: Eukaryota > Viridiplantae > Streptophyta > Magnoliopsida > Gentianales > Rubiaceae > Coffea > Coffea eugenioides. The sequence goes on along the minus strand of NC_040038.1, from coordinate 801,337 downwards.
TCTGACCACCAGACATTAAGGTTCCCCGATCTCCTACCTGCCCATGAGGGTGGGATTAGAATCTGAAGAGGGCAAAATATATTGTTGTAGATGTAACATTTGCTCCTATATAAATTGGCCTAATTGGATATGTAAAAAAATCAAAACATTATACCATGGTTTCATAGCCTTGTGGAAGTCCAGAGATGAAACTGTGAGCATTTGCAGCAATGCAGGCTTTAATTGCCTCTTTCTTGGTGGCATTCTCCTTTCCCATCATGACGTTTTCTAGTATGGTTGTTGAGAAAAGAACTGGTTCCTGACCAACCATACCAATCTGACTTCTCAACCATTTAACTTGTAATGTCCTCAAATCGTTACCATCAAGGGTAACAATACCTGTCAAATTACAGCAAAGTTACCAATTTTTTTCTGTACACCAAAACCAAGAACCTTCATTTGTGAACGCTTATCACTGAGTGTAAACCTTTTTCGTTTGTTATAGAAAGAAACAAGTATTTATAACAGACCAACCTTGGGTAGGATCATAAAATCTCTCTATGAGAGCAAAAATTGTTGACTTGCCGCCTCCACTGGTACCAACTAATGCCGAAGTCTTTGAAGCTGGAATAACCAAGTTGAGAGACTGGAGAATCTGGATTGTAGGGCGAGAAGGGTAGGCAAAGGTAACACCCTTGAACTCTATCTTCCCTCGTGGGTTGGAAAGCCTCTTCCCCTCAGCACTATAGGGATCAATATCTGGAACTCTGTCTATAACTTCAAATACTCTGCTTGCTGCTACGGTTCCTTGTGCAAATTGAGCAAAATATGACAAGGACAAAGCCAAGCCCCTGCACAAATGGTTTATTTGTTTACAGGATTTAAATTCTGATTAGACATGGTAAGGTAAACAAATGTGATTTTAAAGTTCTGGAGAAGTCAAGTTTACTAGTTTCCATAACAGCAGAATGCTTTCATTCTTTCATCAGAGAAAGAGAGAGAGGAGTCTACCTTCCCCCTACAGTGACGCCAAAGAAACATGCAATGGCTTCACCTCCCTTTATCTCTTTCCTTGCAACTAAGATTGATCCATACCAGAAAGCCAATGCCCATGTAGCATATGTGACCAAATAGATAACTCCAATCCCTGCTCCCTTGGCAAACCCAATCTTTATCCCTAATGGCACCGACTTATCAAGCACATCAACGTATTTTTCAGCTAAAAGATCCTCTGCTACAAATGAGAATACAGTTCTAATCGATGATATGGCTTGCTCCGCTATGCTGCCTGCTCTACGGTAAGAGTCCTTAAATACACCATCAAAGAAAAAGTCAGCAAAGAAAACTAAGCTTCTCAGAACTTACAGAATTGTCACCGGAAATTTTTTGTTCTTTACCTCTTCTTTTGCAGCTAAACCACCATATATTGCCTTATAGGCAATGCCACAGAACATAGTCAATGGTGTGACTGCAAAGATTGCCAGGGAAATCTTCCATGATCTTAAGAATCCAACAGTGTAACCACATATGAATGTGAAGATGTGATGCACAAAATGTGCCATCTGCATTAAACAAAAGAAATTAATTGAAACCAACCCTGGAAAACTTAATGCATGATATGGCTACTGTACAAGTATACTACCACACAAATGGTCACTGTCAGCTGATCCAGGAATGTTAAGGTCAGTATTTGAAATTCAACTCATTCATACCTACATTCACATCGCTACATCTCTGAATATCTCTGTATGTGGCAAACCATCTAGAACTTAACTAATTCACCTCATTATGTTGCAACTCTCCTTAGATTGCTTTTATTGATGCAAATTGGTGTTAGTCAATGCAAGTCATTAGAACAATAACCTAAACCTATCGTCACCTTCTCTCCCATCACTTCCTGGATTTGTGCAACATCACTTGAAATTCCGTGCATAATGTCACTGGTGCTGATATCAGTGTCAAAAAAGCCTATATCCTGTCGCAAAACTGCTCTTAGATACTGAGTTCTAATTCTGAGGGCAGATCGTTCCCCAACCATTCTCCAACAAGTAATTTCTACCATTAGAAAAAAAATTGCATCAATAGCGAATATTATTGCAAATTGAAGCGTACAGAAAATGGAGAAGAAAGTATCTAGCCTACCCATATATGCTCCAACTACCACGACTGCAGCCAATCCAGTCATAAGCAGACAAATCTGAAATAAGAGAACATATTATCAGCCCATCGTTGCATGCTCATATAGATGTATGCTCACCTATGTATCTGCTGTTATGCATAAGGCATAACAGCATAGTTGTATTGTATTTGCAGCTAGAATATTGACGGAGGAATGCCAAGTAAACTTGGTCATACAACATTTTTTCTTCTAACCAGTAATTAAAAGCTGGCAACCTTATGTTAGAACAACATCCTACTTCTGAGTGCCCATCACATTACCAGATACTGTAGTGACAAAGCGCGTACCTTTTCCACATCTTTCATCATCTTTTGTAAATCAGTTTTTGATTCCTTTGCAATTTTATTTACAAACCGTCCGAAAAGATAGGAATACCAAGGAAGAGATCCCCCATTTATCAAAGATCCCAAACAACCTAACAGCACAAGTAACAAATCAAATTTGGTTGAGTACTTGAACAAACCAAACAGTCCGACTGACTTGGGCGCCCCAACATCATCGTCATCAAAATCTTGTACATCGTAAGCCAATTCCTGGTCAACATCATACCCACTGTGACTGTGAGTGCGGTACTGATTACTTGTAGCTTCATGAACTCGGTGATTTGGAGTCTTATGATCATTATTAAAAGAATACAAGTCATCATTGATGTTTTCCAGGGCATGCACTGTATGATCGTAGTCCCCATGACGATATGGCGCTGTAGCCAATGATGTCCGGTGATGATAATGATGATGATTCTGTCCATACTGACAGTTTAACTTCCGATGGCTTTGTGCATCGCCGCCATGAATATGGTGGGTGGTGTGACCAGGATTGCGAGGACCATGACCAACGCTATACAGGTCATCTTCTGTTCCTTTGTGCTTATAAGCGTTTGATATTGATAACCAACTAGGGTTCTGGCGTTGGAGGTGACCTGGATCAGTCTCTAACAAGTTGATTTGATGATCTAAATCCTCCGGTGCATCATAATCAACTAAGCTCAGCTCGTCTTTGTCAGCCAAAGGCCCACTACTTGCAGCACTCCTTTTAGTAGCAGCTGACAAGTGACGATGAGCTCCATGCGGCATAGTTGGTTCACGGGGAGCAAATCTTCTTGCAGAGAACGCGTCTTCTCCATCTCTGGCAACATAGCTCTGTAGCTCAAGCCTTCCAGACGGTAATGCTTCATAATGTCCGGAAGAATGATCATAGTATGGATTGGTAAAGCTACGTAAACCAGCAGCAGCAGTAGTACGTGAAAGAAAATAGTCCTTTGCTGATCTCCTGAATATCCTACTGCCACTTGAATATCCTACTGGGCTCAGTGCAGCACTAAAATCGCGATTGTCACGCCATCCAGTAGGGTTGAACTGCCATGACAGCTCACCTTGCCATGACCTGTCATCATCAGCTGCAAAAGGGCTGGCTGGAGTGGGGTTTCGAGGCCTGCGTGAGCCCAAAGGAAAGTCGTACGAAGTGGAAACTGAAAATGAGGCGGATTGAGGTTGAGATCTTGCAGGGGTAGTGTGGTATTGCCGGTGAGAATTACGTGGGGTAGCAGGTGTTGAGTGCTCAATTTCGGAGGAGTATGCATCCATGAATGGAAGACTCCTGTGTAAGGCTTTAAGCAGGAATAGAAGGTATGCAAATTGAACGCCAGAGACAAGAGACACAGACAGATGTTCTTATTTGTGTAGAGCAACAAACAAGAAAATTTCTGCTAATCCGCAAGTAGTGACAGGTTTTTCCTGGTCATTGGTCTCTTATCACTATGCTACAAGTTGAGTACCACGCGAAGGTTTCTAGAATGAAGGTTGCTAATCAATCGTGACTGGATTTGGTCCTAGGAAAAGCTGTTACGCGTGTTTCTCGATGGAAATCCAAAGTTCTTTCACGTCACAAAGTTTGGTTGCATGTGAATGTGTAGCATTGGGGTTCAAAAGATGCTACTAGCTGATTGCTAGAAGCCGGCACCGTGCATTTGAATAGTGAAAGCCAGGATCGCCGGCATGACGCTTCTAGTTGTTTAATCTTTTTAGAGATCTTAAATAGTAGCTTTAATGAATAGTTTATTGTTTCTTAAGTTACAACGGCTGGGGTACGTGTTACTGCAGCTTGCTTGTCCCTGCCCTTACAGTGCTAGTCCTGATCATCATCTTCTTCTTCATTTGTTTGTATATTGGCCATCGGCCATCATCATTTCTACCGTTACATCCTCTCAATGGCGATAATCTTATGCGAATGACTTTTCCCAGTAAGCATCTTGTCCTCCGAAGGACAAGTTAAGATTCAAACCAAAAAGACAGCATTTGGATGTTGATTAAACCAATGCTAAGATTAAGTTTGACGCAGTGCTGCATAGTCGGAGAATCACATTTAGTTAAGACAAATAAAAAGTATGATGTGCAACTTCAGATGGATTTTGAATTTTGATTGCAGTCCGAAATGTCAAGAACGTCATTCTCCGACGAGTTACCCGGCTGCGAATGATTAGCTAACTTCGTCTTCAATTCAGGATACTGGGGTGTCAAGAATAGGGTACAATCTGGTGGTTAAACTTTGCTGTTCTCGTCTGAACAGTTTCCGTTTGTCATTTTGATACGAGAAATTATTCTGTCTAAAAAGAATAACGAAACCAGAGACCTTTGTCCTGTCTACACCTTCACTTTCTAAAAACCTGACCATCTACATATCACGAACCCTCTAACCGGAGGGCTAGAACTCTGACTACGACTGGTTTGAATATGATCTATATAGAATATGTTCACCTTCTCTAGGGCACGACTCCTTCCAAATGTCACTTTTAGCAATAACAGGCGTGCAAGTCTCTGGTATTTGCTAGCGGATGATGGATTTGTCATGTTTTTGTGTCATTTGTCCAAGGGGAAGTGCCCCGGCTTTAGCAGTCAAAACAAAATCGATATAGAAAGGTCTATATATTAAAGAGAGAGAGAGAGAGTGAAAAGCTGAATGTGGAAAGACAAAAGTCCATTGCTTGCTGGGATTATTGATCAGAAGAACGTCTACTATCAAACAATCAAGAATAATGAATATGAGCAGCAGAACGGGTCTACGACTACTAACAAGTCATGTAACCACACAAACAAGTGGCCAAGTACAGAGTCCAACACTACTACAATCATCCCTCTCTGTTTTATCACAAAACATAACCCAAAAATGACGCGCCCATGTCCAACATGCAAGATTTCAAGAAATTAGTCAAACAAAGTCCATTGTCTCCTTGGCGACTGGATTCAAATGAAGCGGAATAAAAACACATTTGCCTTTTTGTTCTCCCTCTTTTCTCTGGAAAGTGGCTTACCATTTCCAAAATCCTTGCCTAGATCCTATTTCTATAGATGTACAATACCATTTCCGTAATTATTGACTAGATCCTATTTCTGTATATGTAAATAGCACAAGTTATCTTTTAAATTCCGAGGAGTTTAACACAAAAATTCTGAAACAGCCTCATAATTCCCACATTAAACTATCAAAATGAAAGAAAATACACGTGGCCTCCATTTTTGGCTTAAAACATTGCTAATTATGACAGTAATACAAAAGCTTTCTGATCCATATGACCCAATCATGCAATCATCAAGTTCATGGATAATCCCTACATTACATGTACCAAAACGTCACCTCTCCAAGTATTTGAATTTGTGTTTTCATTCTAAAAATTCTCAAGCTAGAAAACAGCCAGTTAGTAATCATAAATCTGTTTCCACAAGCATCACTATGGACGTCAAACTTAGAATGCCTAACATCTGTTTCCAGACGTTAACACAATCTTCACGGCTGAAATCAGCTTTGTGGCTTCCTTATCCATATATTTGGATGTAAAAACTAGGCAAAAATACAGAAACATACAAAACGGGCATCATCTACAGCATATCACAATCCATGAATAAAGTGATGTTCTTGCTTTGGATTATCTTAATATGCAATATGTCCAATCATGCGAATTCAATGTAATGTTCTTAAGTTATCTGGATCTGTAAATAGGTCCCTCTTTGTCTCTCCCTGTACATTTGTGTGGTTTACAAGAATGTAAAAATTGCAAATAGCAAATGTTCTCATATCAAGACTCCAGAAAAGTTACATTTGGTATGGCATCAGCAACAAATAGTCAACGAAGATGTATAGACATTTTTGTGCTATAGGCATCTTATACAAGCTGTTGCATCGCATAATCACATAGTTCTCCTTTAAAGCTGTCCCATATGATTCCAACAAGAATATAACTTCTGATATACATTCGGACAGGTGTGATACAAATGACAAGATTATAAAGAATGCTTTTACTACCAAAATCACATTAGCATTCCGCCAATTGGAACTGTACTCTCAAAGATATACATGTATTTAAGCACTACGACCTGAAAGTTGGGCAGGCCCAATCAAAGTTCACTAGCTCCATCAAGTGTTTGAAAAACCAAACAGACCTTTCATTGCATGGCACCTCCTTGACAATTGCTCTTGTTTGTTCAAACATCACATTGTCGATCATGGAAATCACAAAGATTTTATGGAAGGGACTTTCTCACAGAGACTCAATCATCTAGGTTTTGACTCACTTCCTTTGCTCCGGAATGATGATAAGGAGAAAAATGATCTTGGTGCTGTAAATTCATGGGATGTTTTAGTCAAGTTAAACAAGAAATCATTTCTTAGAAAGCTGTACGCAATAATCTTTGCTAAGAAATCTGACTAAAGGCAGCTACATAGAATTCATTTAAATTCAATGATACTGTAAAACATTTGCTTTAGTTGTCAAGGATGAACACCAATCTCCTTCCTCAATGCCGAAGTTTCCAAAATTTTTTCATGCTTGCAGCAAGCAACTTCTCAGAAGCAAAACTATCACACACGAGACCTTTTTCTTTCTTATTTAGGCCCCTTTCTTCATCAAATTAGTTAAACTAAAAAAAGTGATCAAAAGAGAAGCCACTAGTGCTTCAGAGCACAGGTCAACCAATCTATGCAAATAGGCATCGAAAATCTTCCCAGTTAATAATCAAATCCATCTACATACATCTATGAGTGCAACAACAATAGAATTTTTTTTTTTTACATACAACAACACTAGAATCAATGCAAATTCAGTTATCATTTCCCTACTTTACAACACCATGAGTTTGGACCCATAAGCAGCCAAAGTATGAAGTCAGAATGTTGCCGAGAATGCAGCACAAACGAGTACCTAGTGAGACTTTGAAGAAATATGAATTCTGAAACCTCACCACATAATATCAACAGAAAGCACCCTCATTTGCAAAGTAACAGGAAAACCTATTTGACAAACAGAGTGGGACTTCAGATCACAGAACAGCTGTTTGATCATCAACTTGTACTGTAGTCACTGAGAAGTTAAAACAGAGGCCTCTTCACTCAATGCTGATCTAAATCGGCACTATGTAAGTCTAATATTTCCAAGCACCTAAAAGTCTAAGACAACTTGTCAAAAATCTAAACCATTCTATTCAAGTGTTCAATATCATGCCAGTACACAGAATTCAGTAGACACGTACTCCACCATCTCATGACTTCAATCCACTTACTGGCAAAGTAAATGACAAAGAAGCAACATTATGTTGTAAAGAGTCACCTTTAATTGAGCTCCCAGACACATGGTCCTCTCTCAGTTTAAAGTTTGCTGGAGGTGCTGGGATAGAGCTCCGCAAGGATTGAACTGTTTTAATTAAGAGCATGCACATAAGAAACTTGATAAACAAATATACATATTAAAGAAATAGGGGCAAAATGCCAAAGATATTTAAAGAAGAAGCTACTTGATAGATCAGAAAGAAACTCATAGAAATGAAAATAACAAGCCATTCCAAAAGTCCATATATGATCCTGTACTGCAGAACTTAGGAATTGAAGTTTTGATGACTAGAGTCCTTATAGCTAGTAGAGTAGCTATTAAACCGAATCTCTAGAATAAATTTTCTAATGAAACATCTCAATCATCCAAAATTTCTACTGGCATGCATTTGTAAAATTTCAATATAGAACAGTAAATTTGTGGAAACCATCATATGCACCAATCACAAATAAAATTGATATAGGCAGAAGAAAAAAAAACTAAGCTAAACTAGTAACTAACAGTATTTAATCAAATAAACAACATTTAGGCGAACAACTGTCAACTCAAACAACAAAGGACTCTGCTACAGTTAATCCAACAAACAAAATGAAGATATCAACAAATAATTAAAAACTACATGTGTGTGTGTGTGTGTGTGTGTGCGTGTCTATGTCTGTATGTTAACCTTGTTCGTTAAAAAATTCGCTCTCATTGAAGCTATCATCTGAAGGATGTCCCTGCGATGATCCCATTCTTGACTTCCTAAGGTCTTCTGATGACCGATTGGCAGTATCACGCCCATCTTCTGTGTCATCATCTCCCTCAGATGTGGTAGCAGAAATCCAGTCAACAAGAGTTTCTGCGCCACGGCTTTTCCTTCCAAATTTTAGTAACCTTTTAAAGCCTCTAGTCATATCCTTGCGTGACTGATTATTGGAAGAATTACCAACCAGCATTGGTTTCTGAGCTGCTCCCCATTTCTTCCTCATCCGAGCTGCATCAGTCTCAGTTTGACTCAGAGAATGCGAATTCCAAGATGCAGGACTCCCAACAGGGGAATCAACAGAGGCATCAACGTCAGACGTCTCATGAGAATAAGCAAATGAATGATGAGTCCGTGAATTCCACGACACAGGGCTCTCTCCTGGTGAATCCTGTACATTTTCAGAAGGATGAAAACCAGAAGGAACTGCAGCAGCTAATTCAGCCACTAATGATGAGTCCACTTGCGCAAAGGATCTCACAATACCATTTTCTGATCCAAAATTCAACTTCAGCGACTCCTGCTCCAGCTCTGGTTCACCCTGATGTTTAGTTACCGCTGTCTCAAACTCCTCCTCCTCTTCATCTTTGACTAGATCCGCTGAGTCTTCTCCCTCAAAGGCCAAGTCATCAAAGTCATCCTCATCATTAGTGATATCGGATGCCATTTTGGTCTTCTGCAAAGCAAAAGTTGTTCTGGCTCCAAGATCCATGCCACTGACCTTCTTAAGGAAAGATTTAGACTCTGAAGTCTTTGAATACTTGAAAGAAGAATTTTGCTCAGTCTCGTCCTTGTAAAAGTTTTGTGTTGTCAAAGAAATGCCCTCGGAGTTCAATGGAGAAGGCTCTCTGCACTCAGCTGAATTTGCTAGGCTCTTTCTCAGGGATTGTGATCTACGTGACTTTTCCTCCTTGACAAATGAAGTGTCTTCATTGGCACTTTTGCTGCGGGTATAATTTCTCAGTTGTGGCCGAGTTGTTCTACTGGCTGTGAAAGAAGGTTTCGTGTTTTCTTTCCTCAGATCAGAGAAATTGGGAACGGATTGTGCAACAGGATTTTCCGACTGCATCTTACGCCGCCCAGAAATACTGGAAGCTCGAGTTGCAGATCTTGGAACAGGTGCTGCAGTCATCCGAGGTGTGGATGAAGACAAACTTTTTGTAGGTAAACTCTTCTTACTCTTAGGTAAACCATCTACAATGGATGTCTCAGTGAAGGACCCATCCTCACGATACAATTTCTTCTCTGGAAAATCAGATGCACCTTCATCGTCGCTTTGCCCAAAATCTAACTGCTGCTGCCAAATGGAAACTTTTTGATGGTTGGTAATAAATGACAGGAAAAACTCCAATCAACACCTAGAACAAAACTAAATGTTTTAGTACCATTTATAACCAATTAAAAGTAAAACTATACCTGCTCCCTTCTCATAATTGATCGCGTATTAAACGATCTGAGCCTCTCTGCACGTCTACAAGCACTGAATACTGAATCCTGTCTATCAGAAGATACTGAAAATTTAGCCTTCATCTCAGATTTACTACGCTCCAGGCTATCCTGCATTGCCTTCAACTTGGCTTCCTTCTCTGCTCTATTGGAACTCCAATCTTCCCTAAGCTTTGCATCCCTTTTCTGCATATATCTCTCATAGAATTTCCCTCGAGAACCATCTGGAAAATTAAGCTCAGAAAATTTCTTATTTTCAACATCATTATGATCCTGGCCACCAACCACTTTCACCACAGGAACATCACTGAATTTGGCCAAGTTTTTTGAACTCTCAGCAGGTTCAGATAATGTGCCATCATGAGACAAATGGGCAGTATCGGTTTCTGCAGATGATTTCCTACAAGGTTTTGCAGGTGAGTCATTTTGCCTGTCAATAGGCCTGGTCCTCCATGTAGTGTTAGATTGATCTCCAGGAGCCCGCAGTTTGTGCTCAGCAAAGAGCTTTTCAAGTTCATTAGCTTTCATTTTCAGCTCATCATTCAGCTCCTGGTTTCCTTTTGATTGCCTAACCCTAACATGTTCTGGAGGTGGCGTTGAAAAAGAATCAAACCCATCCTGATTCTCAGTAGCTACTTTACTATGGAAAGATGCCATATTACTTCCATAAACAGGAACACTATCATCCTTCCTGCCCTGGGTTTTCTTGATCAGTTCAGAGGCAATAATTTGCTTGTCGAACTTCATCCTCTCGGATCCAGTTCCTTCAAGTTTTATTGCAGTAACACCACCGTTCTTCTCAGCTGAAGCCAATTCTTTCTTTTGAATATCCTCAGTCTCCAAAAAGGACTCAAACCTCGGATGAGAAGATGATACTTTACCTGCAACTCCTTTGTGCTGAGCAGCAAAAGCATCACGTATTCTTGATCCTGAACCACCTTCTTGTGGTGCATATTCACCCACTGGCCTCTGGGGGGCCCTCGAATAAGTTTGTGCTAAAGAATCATCTCTTATTCCAACTTCCTTTTGATCTGAAAGTTCAACTTGACTAGGTTGGTATGGACCAATAGCTGACCTTGTGTCACTGCCTTTTCCAGCAAAATATCCAAATTGGGCCTGAGAAGTACCCTTCTCCTTGTGGCCAGCAACCTGTGCCTCAGAAAGTACTTGCCCTTCTGTTTTGACAAGGTCATCCCTCTTTCCAGGACCCTTGAACTTGGGTTGATTGTCCGAACGACCTTCCTCAGCTTTTCCACTTGGCAAAGACCTGAACTTTGGTTCAGAATTTGCTAGATCATCTAATCTGCTATCCTCAGCCCTGTTAAGAAATGACCTTGACTGAGTCTTCCCACGTGTTTGATCTTTCCAAGCAGTGACACCAATAACGCCTACAGTAGAATTTGACTTTCCTCCTTCAGAAGCCTCCCCTGACTTATCAGATGAAACTGTAGATTGCCTCTCCTCAACAATCTCCTCTCTCCCAGAACCTGCACTATCATCTACCCACCGAGGAATGCTCCTAAACTCCGGCTTACCAGAACCTGCCATATCTTTCTGATCCTCAGACTTGGAATGTGAAACAGAAGACGAAGGGGTGCAAAGAGGGCTCTCAGTATCCCTCTTTTCGCCACTCAAATCAATGCTCATGTCACTAGCACCACTCCATCTCCTCAACACCGCCTTCTCTACAGCAGCTGCAGATGCAGATGATGACACATCAGAAGAAAGTCTCTTGATCTCGATTGATTTTCCTACTGCAGGCTTCCCACCAGAATTCTCCTTCTGCTTATTCTCAAACAAGTTAATACGATCCTGCACGCTGAGCCGCCTAGATGGTTGACTCACTGCAATTGACGGGGCTTGATCAAGAGCAGAAGGAGGAGCATCACAGCTACTCTCTTGTTTCTTCTCTTTCTCAGTAGCGAGAGGGTCGTTTTGTTTGCTTCCTTCTTCTGGTTCTGTGCTTGCTTCTCCACTCTTTCGTAGAGAAAAGGATGGTTTCAATGTGGTGGCAAGATTGGGATGTTGATACTTTTGGGATGTGTCTGTTTCTTGTTGTTGGCCGGTATGCTGCTGCTCATGCCTCGGGGGTTGGCAGGACCCAAAGCGAAGGCTGTCTGGAGAAGTGGGCTCATCATCTATGGACATATCTGACCCATACGAGGATCGGATGGCTGGGTCGTCCCCTCCGGCCTTCCATGTAAGGATCAAGTCCGGCCGTCTCTCGCACAAGGATATGAATTTACCGCATGCTTCGCTGCAATGAAATTGTAGTTGAACAATATTAGCAGTTAATTGAATTCATAGTAAATACTTGACCAAATATTACATAATGATATTTTTTTTTTTGGAGTTAGTACCTAAGGATAAGCTTTGTATGACATTATGTTGTTTAGCTTGTAAAATTCAATTTCCTCCTTTGCTTATTAATTTGAATTTTTTTCTTCTCTTTATTTTTAAATTTTTAAGTTTTTAAGGTGCACAATCAATATTTGTTCGAGTAAAGACATTTAAGTCCAAATCGTCGGGTAGATGATGTCGACTGCAGCACTACTCAAGGGTGCTGGGACCGATGGCATCCAGGGAAATTGGAGCTTTTCATCTGGCCCTGTAGAGAAAAATTCTATACGAGCCCATTCACAGTAGACTTTTTCAGCTAGTTCACCAGCCCAATAAAACATACTGACATCAATTCAACTGCAGCTTGTCTTTCACCATGCCATGCTAATGAGGAGTAGAAGCCTGAAAGAAGAGCAAACCAGCTTAAGGTATTAACTCTGTTACTATAACGTGCAATTCTGCTTACACAACCTACGACCCTTTCGTTTCGAGAAACCAAGATAACCCTCCAAGCACAGGTCTTCATCTTCCTCCAGGACCAAAGCCACATTAGCAAACTTGCTGAATTCACAGCAGAAAACCTGTCTTTACAAACTTCTTTTGAGAAATAAAACCCCACCAAGTTTCATTCCACCACAAGAGCCAGAGCTTCTCTTTTGCATGGTTTTAACATTTTGAAACACTGCAGTCTGCACCTCCACCTCTCTCCCAAACAATTACAAAAAAAAAGAAAAAAAACTAGAGGAGCAAAGGCAATTAATACAATAAATATCTGACAGAGCGCATACACCAAAATTTGGCAGTTGACTTGTTCATGTACCATCATACATAAAGCCACTGACCACATAAATTAGGCCAAGACACATCTTATTTTCTAACCAAGCAAACAGGGAATTGCATGAGATGTCCTTCAATAAAGCATTGCCTTTGATCTATTTCTCATTTTGATCTAACCCTCAAAATCTCTTTCTCCGGTTAAATTTTACTTGTCAAGACACGTCATAGACATCAGTAGTCAGTGGTCTGAAAACATTTTAAACCAAATCCTAGAACTGGAAAAAGACAATCATGGCAAAAGACGACCATGCAGAGCATTTTCTATTCATCTTTATATACAGCATGACCAAACATCCAATCCTCATTGAAGCTTTGGTCTACGCAGCTTTTCATTTCAGAGAAAGTTATAGAGATTTTCCAATAAATTCAGTGTACAGCTTACTCTAACTTGGCATTTTCCACCATTTCTTTAAGTAAGCAATTATGAAACATGAGATCAAAACAGTACTAGCCCCCCCCCCCCCTTTTTTCTCCAATTATGCAGAAGAAATTAAATAAGCAAGCTGAGAACTGCAAGCTATACCTGATGATCTTGCAGCAGCTTAGACACAAAAACAAGCTTCAGCTTCAATGTCTTAAAAAGTCCACAAAGAACCTTTTTCCTTAATTTTGCCTTACTTTAAATGCTTCACATTTGTTATCTGGAAATAAGCACATGCCTACATCTAAACACAAGCACATCTCTGCAGGCATGTGCAATGAGGGCACAGATGGAAGAAGTTGGTAAGGAGAGCAATAAAAAAAAATGAAAGGTAATCAAGATCTTACTTTAAGCGTAGGGCACCAAAATGATCTGCAAACATTTGAAGGTCCAAGATTGTGTCTGGATTGAAACCGGCAGCAGTAGCCCGAGCACAGGCTGTTGTTAGATCCTGCTGGACTGCAAGAAGCCGCACATCAATGGCTCTCAACAATTCTTTCCTGTTTAAACAGGAACATGTTCAAATCAAAGTCAATAATTACATACTCCTAAAGCCAAAACCACATGCTACAATTTAGCATTTTATTGGTGGAAAGTAAATAAAAAGAGACACATATATCTTTACACACAAGGCACAAGATCTGTGAGTGTTTCAAGCAACAACCATCATTTCTACTAGCTGGATATCATACATTTGTGTTAGCATTTTAATCTAGAAGATTAGTACAATGTAATCTTTCTTCTTTTGCCGTCTATCACACTAAGATTTAGATGCAATGCCACCTATTCACTAGTCCATTCACCGTATAACCGGTAGAGTGACCTCACAGGTTCTATTCATTAGATCAATCATCTAAGTTCAAGTCAAATACCAATTGACAAATCATGTAGACAAAAAGATGCTCTTCTATACTTTCATTTCTAATTTTTTACCTAGCCATGGAGGCAAACTGGCAACAGGAATGGTCTGTTAGATAACAGGTTTAACCATACGGCAGCCCATTATCAGTTTGTTAAATAGGTAAAATTGCCTAATATGAAGACATTCATCACACTGCTATAACTAGCAAAGTAGCATTTCTCCCTTTCAATTTTCGACAACATAATATCTCATTGTCGATGCATTAAATGAGTTTTAGATGAGAATTGAGGTGTATGATATTCCAAGATGAATTGAGATTATGGGAATTTATATGGGTGACTGAAGGATTACATGTAAACCCATAAGTTATCTCATAATCTTAAACATTGAAGGGCAGTTCACAAGGCCCAGTTAACATTGTATGCCAGTTGTCTTGAGCTGGCTTTACAAGGTAGCCAGTGCACAAAACTGAATAGTACATATAATATGCTATGGAGGAGTAACATAAACTAATGCTTTAGTAAGTAACTAATAGGCAAGTTATTTCTAGTAAATTGATAAAGCCTTTAGAACCAAAATGTTTCCAAGTCTTTGAGATGAAACCTCAATAATTCATTGCATCTCATTTTCGCATTCTACACACACAAGTAAGACCTAGGAGTTAAGGGAGCAATACATGCTAGCCAAAGGAATATCAGTAATAGGATTGCAGACAATTTTAATATGTTACAATAGGAGGTAGAACACATTCAACACAGATGCAGTCTATGAATTTAATATTCCTGGAAAAACCTTCAGATGACATATGCTTCTAATTTCTCCATTCTGCCATTGTAGTTCTCTTTTTCTCCCAATTATCCTGTCATTTTCTAGATAAATGTTTTAGAAACAAGAAGCACAGACCTAATTAGGGAACAGAAGAAGCAAAAGGCTGATATGAGATATGAATCTACTGCTTTCTTCTTGGTTTTTCTATCCACTATCCTCTGGCAAATGTGTATGCTAGTTAATGTACATTAATATCTGTATATCTTATGCATGGCAAAGGTGCTAAATGAGCCATTTCTCTCTTAGGATTATGGACTACTTTGATTTAGTAAACCAGCTAAATAAACCTTTAATAGAGTTCTTGCACATGCTGTCGCATGCACGGATGATTAATTTTCAACCAATATCATAAGTTTTGTAGCATCATTAGCCACAAGTTTCCAACACTACAGACACATTTTAGGCTTATATAAGCCATTTAAAAGTAGGCCAAAGAAACCTCTCCGTTTTGCAACAAAAGAAGACAGAGGTCAAGGCTTGAGCCTTATTTAAGAAGCTTTCTTCACTTCTAAAATACATTAGTGATACCAGTAACCATATTAGTGAAACCACTCTTGGTGGTGTTACTTTAGCTCAACAAAAAGCAACTAAGGCACAAATCTGTACTATTGAAAAGGAAACTAAGAGCCAAATAAAGAAATGGAATCGAAACACTGCAAGACAGAGAAGAATCAATGGAGAGAGAGAGAGAGAGACTCATTACTTTGTTGCATCAGCTGCTGCTGCGGCTCCAGATCCAAGCCCACCTGCATCAACCCCCAAATGCATTATCAATCCAATAGAGTTTTGAAAACAATCCCTCAAAAAAAAATCTGAGGGCAATTAATGCTTCTGATTTACAGCTAAACTCTTAGAAATATATATGCCTTGTGGCAGAAGTCCATGAAGCTAAGCACAAAGTCAACACAGCAGATAGGATATTACAGCAATATCAGTGTGAAAGCCAAGATAGTGAAGCTTCCATGTAGATAGGACTCCATTTGCTTGTCTTGTTGCACTAAAATGCCTATTCACATAGTTCTTGCTACACAGAATCCTTAATGCAGGTGGGCAATCATGCATATGGCGCAATATTTCAACTCTCAATCACCTATACGTGTCAAATTACACCCAGATAACCCTTAGTGCAGGTGGACAGACATGCATAAGGTGCAATATCTTTCCAATCTCAATTTTCTATATCCGTCGAATTACAGCCAGATTCAACCTTAAGACAGAAGAGAATGTACAGGAAGTATTAGGCAAGAATTAGTTGATCTATTAACTAATTCTTCACCAGGAAATGGCCACAAAAATTAAATGCTCTTTCATTGCGCATAAGTGAACTCTTATAATCTATATTTGCAAAAGTGACCAAAGAGGAAACTTGCCCCATACTTGAGAGGAAAGCTAAGAACAGCTTGCAGGGAGAATGCATATCTACAACTAACAATAAACTTGACAGACAAAACCAAACAGTAGGCAACAAAGCTTACCAGAACCAGAGAGCTGTTGTCCAGTACCCTGACATTTTAGGGAGCAAATCATGAGACCTTTCTAACTTGGTGGGAAAGCCGGCAAGTAAAATCCTCAATGTACTTATCTAGAAGCATGAAAGAGTTACTACCTGCGAATATATTCTTCGAGCTGATTCCAACTGGGACATCTCTGTATCAAAGGTATTGGCCAGTTCCAAAATCTCTGGCGTGCTAACAAACCGCACAAACCTGGAATGAGGGACCCCCAGCATTGTTAAAGTGCATCTGTCTGGTGAAATGAAGTATTCATCTGCAAGGTGCATTAGTACCTCTCGAGTGTTCCCTTGGTGAACCACATTTCAGCATTTTTCTGCCGCTCAACTTCGAGCTTTATAGAGTGAACTGACATCGCCACCTGCTCTTCTGCAACCCTTAAATTGGCAACAAATGGCTTCACCAATCCTGAGGCCAATTTCTCCGTGTTTCCACCACTGGATACAACCAACTCACATCTGCAAAAGGGAACTTCAGCAATGAATAAATTGAGGAGCTAAAACCTTAATAATCAGACATGAGAAAGGGAGCATCTCACCGAGACCGCTTCGGTGACAGCTGGAAGGCAGCATAATCAAGAGGGGTGTCAGACTTCATCGCTGGGCCTTAATTAGAAAACTCACAACCTTTGTTGCTCTTCTTTCATATAAAGACTCAGCGCCGCCAATTAAATCCCAGAGTTAGATCATTCAATTACCTTTCCTCAAAAATCTTAACCCATTACTATCTCCTCCTCATTCTGCCGAATAGGTCCACGAAAGGAAACCCCGTTGTTAAACGAAAAAGTTTCGGCACCTGAAATTTGATACTCCAAAGTGTAAAATCAAAACACTGGTTATGTAAATGACAGATCCTATAGTTCAAAATCCTGGCTTCGTCAAATGTACCTAAAATTGGAGCATTTAGCCTACAGTAGAATTAAACTAAGAATTCCTTCAGATCTGATTGTAGACCCAAAAAAAATTCAAATGCCAACCAAAGCAGGTAGCTAAACCTACAACTAAACTTAAAAACAGTGCCACTATAGTTGGCTGAAACTTAGTTCACAGGAGAATCAATTCAAAAAAAAAAAAAATCAAGAAGTAAAAACAAAAATGGAAGCACAATTAAGAAAATGAATAAGGATAAATAGAGAAAAATGCGGGACGATCGTGACAATCGAAGCCTACCATGGAAACAGGGATGAAGAGATCTTCAAATTCCGGTGCCGGATCATCCAATTGCGGTTCGCATCGAAGCCCGCATTTCCGTTACCGTAACAGAAATGTGGCAGTAAGGATAAACTTTATTCTTTTTTTTTTGGAAGAAGGGGGGGGGGGGGGGGGGGTTGGGGATATGTGTGCGTGGGTTTTTGCGGAGGGGAGGGAGAGGGAGAAGGTTTTGGTGGGTTTACTCTGGGCTGGAACTGGAAGGAAGCCCTAGAAGGGGAGTAGTAAGATAGTTGTTTTTGCGGTGTTTTTTGGGTTGGGGCGGAGGGGGTGTAGGTAGCTTTACTCCTCCTTGAAAGTTGAAACTCAAATGTTGTAGATGTAGTACCACTGAGTATCTTTTTCTTTCTCTCTCTAATTCTTTGAGTTTGAGGAGGAGGTGGGGTTTGTCATTTGTGGGGAGGAAGAATGGAGAGTGGGAGGGAAACGTAGAGAGACTACTGCTGTTTGTCGTTTGATGAATGAAAGTGCTCCTCCTTCAGACAAAACTTACAACCACCTCGTACTACTTTCATTTTTACTCTCCACTCCACTCTGCAATTAAACCCATCCCTCTTTTTCTAAATCACCTCTTTTCTTCTTTCATCTTATAATAAATACATCCTTAACGGGGGGTGAAATTGAAACACTTTCGATTTAAACGACACTGCCGTTGCCGGAGACAGATACCGCTGTTGGATGGATTTTCACTTTTCTCTTCTTTTTTTCTCCCTTCTCCAGTTCAGGTACCACCAGTTACCATTTTGTCTCTTTTCGATAGCTTATTATTATTATTATTATTTATTTGGCAATTTTTTTTTGGTATTTTTTAAATAAATCAAAATCAATTACATATCTTTTTAGTTTTTAACTAACTGTTTATTACTAACAAACACGTACGTCACATCATCGAATCCCAAAAACTCAAAAAGTAATGTAATATATTAAAAAAAAAAGTAATATATTAAAATAATATCCGACCCAAATAGAATAGGGTAATTATTCTTTCTTTGGATGCACTACTGCTACCCGAGGCAATTTCATCATACATGCATAATCCGCCGTCAATCCTTATCTTCATTTCTACCCCAAAAAAAACTTAAAAGAGAGAGAGAGGGATGATGGTAAGTACAGCAGTGTATGGTGAATCATCATTTCCTGTTCCTAAAATCGAGATGTAAACAGCAAAACACTTCACTAATAACCATGTTCTAACCTTTTTTTTAGCTGCCTGCCAATCAACGTTCTTTGAAACAGCAACTTGGTATTGATTCTAACCTTTTTTTTAGCTGCCTTTTTTTAACTCTTTTTCTTTTTTCTTAGAAATCGATTGTATAGTTCTCATATATCAAGTTATCTACGCCGAAGGAGGAATGGATCGGGTAATTGTGAGAGTCCCAAATCCAAACCATCTCATTTACATGTATTAAAAAAAATTATTTAGAACTTCCGCGAATAATCTTTTAGTCGACATCATAGTCTGAAATTTTATTTTGGTCACTCTTCTCATACCAAATATTAATTAATTGCTGTTTATTTATCGGGTTTTTTTTGGGGGAGGGGGGGGGGGGGGGCAGCAGGTATTGCCGGGTAAAAAAGGCAACGGAAATGATAATTGATTATGGGCATTGTCAACTTTCTTAGCCAACACACTACACATCCCAACTTGGTAATGTTGACAGAAGCTTTTTTTTTTTTTTTTTTAACATGTAATAAGAACATCTTGCACGACGACAAGTTTAATAACTAAATTATCTTTTTTTGTATGTAAATACCCTACACTCGTATCAGTAATATACCTTCGTACACATATTTTAGTTACAGATATGCCCCCTTGAGTTAACGTTTCTCACAAATAAACAAAGAAAAAGTTTTTTTTTTTTCCCCCACAAAGTAGAAAACATTTGCCTTGGATTGAATCACTAGTACCAATTCCCGCATGCCAAATTCAAACATAACTAGCCATCATACAGACACACCCAACAAACACCAGGACCGGTTTATAGTTCTCATCTGGCTTTAGTCTATAAAAAAAAAAAAAAAAATCTTTTTTTTTTGCAGAATTCAGATTTGATTTGTAGAGCCCCCTCTGAAAGCATTACATAAATAATTTTTTTTTTTAGAAAAGTTCAACCAATAAAGGGTTATTGGTCGAATTACATAATCAAAACGTCAGTTTCTTTTTTTTGTTATCTTTTTCCAAGCAAATTAGTTCCATCTGTGGATTGGCATTTGGCATGCTGAGCATTGAGCACTATGAATCGCCCAAAAGAAGGACGGCGCGCACTTCAGAAAAAAGAATGCCGTGTAGGTGATACAAGGAACTTTGACAAGATCTGCTGTAGATTCTGATTTTAAAATTGAGGTCCGTTTGAAAACGACGGGATGAGCGTCCCCGTTCCTGGACGCGAGCCAGGTTTTTATTCTTTATTCTTTTTTTTTTTTTTTAAAACACACTACTGTATCACTTTTTAAATATATTGTACGTGAAATTAAAAATTGATGATACAAATAAATAAATTTTTACAAATTGTGCGAAGAAGTTATTTATAGTGTGAGCTTTTTTATTTGGTTAAATCCGGTCAGAAAAAAAAATGCATATTGGGTTCAGTTGTCAAGATCTCACTTAATTATATTCACGATGAAACCTACTAATTTTCAAGTGCAATCTTTTTATTAATTTTTCTAATATTGTCATTGCCTTTTAATCCCAGGACTTTGGATTAATCATTCATGCGAGTTTTCAAAAACATAGGAGGCGTCGTAGGATTTAAGGTTATTTTTTCTTGGCGCAAAATAGAAGTAAAAGCCTGCACGATGTGCATGCACGAGACGAGCATAAGAAACTCAAAAAAAAATAAGTTCCTGGGGTTGCATAGGGCCCCGAAGGATGGTTGGATCACAAATGTGGAGTGGAGTGGAGTGGACTTACTACATTCTTCATTCCAGCAATTGAACTTAGATTTGAATTTAAAGGCAGGCAGAGCCAGAGACAGCTCCCCATCCGTGCAGTCGGTGGGGCACGTGACTGCAATTCTTGACTTGTGATAGCGAAGACAATTGAAAAGTCGTTATAGATGTCTCAACATCCTAGATTTCATCCATCAGGTTGCGTTAAAAGTTTTACTATGAGAAAGAGCTTGACATGGGTTGGCAATTATTTTTAGGACAGCTTAGTTTGGCTACCAGATTACCGCTGCTATTTGGAGGTTGAACGAGTCACCGCCATGTGCTTCATGCCAATGAACAATCCCATCAACACAAGACTCTTTTCGAGAAACTTCTGTGATGCTGCTTTGACATTGACGTACTGTGATATAGTTTTTTTTTTTTTTTTCAAACCCAGGAAATATCTCAGTTTTGCCAGACTAATTTCCCTGGACCTGGAGTACCCCGCCCCCCAAGAGCATCCAGGCGATATGTGAAGCCAGACTCGAACCGCGCCCCACGAGGAATACCCCCGAGGATTCACCGGTTGAGCTAACCCCTAGGGGTACGTACTGTGATATAGTTAAGGCAATCATATAGTTTTCTGACAACCCTCGGGTGTGTTTGGATTGCCTTTGAAAAATTGTTACTTTTTTTTTATATATTTTTTAATTATCTTTTTATCTCATATATATTAAATAGTTACAATAATTTTTCTACAAAAAATCCATAAAAATGCAATCCAAATAAAGCCACTTAGAGAGACTGGATGGAAAATTGTTGTCTAAAGGTACCATTTTTTCATTTCATCACGCAGTCTTGAGAGTTTAGTTTATTCATGGGCTTACTGGAAAATATGTTATGAGTAGGAACATCATTTTTCCTTTTCAATTGCTATTATCCATAAATAAAACCCTAAAAGGCTAAAACACAGCCCTCTATAAAAATTAAAAAAAAAATATTTATTAGTTCCTTTGGTTATTTATAACTATTTTATATATCACAATATGTGAACTTTGGTTGCTATAAATAAAAAATGCAGTATATGTTGATTAGTACATTGTATCTATTTTATTATTTATTAACAATTATTATTCTATTTTATACTTATACACTTCACTCGTCTAACTTTACTTTTTCTATACACTAACACTTGAACCCATCTGACATTCATATCGTATGAATAATTACGCCACCAAGCTCATGCGTAGTATCAAACCAACTACTTTGGCATATATTCAATGGTTTTGATTGGCTGAATTTCTTGCGGACAAAAAATATAAATTCCAGAAAATACAAGGGTTGTTCGGACTACTAACAAAGCCAATCTAAGTATATAATTTTGGGGAAAGTCACGAAAACTCACACTAACATTTGTGGTGTTTTTTACTTTATCCTCTAATATTATCCTTTTGACACGTTATCCCCTTAACTAATAGTCAAAACATTGAATTAGTAATAGCGATGAAGGTTATAAGCTAAATAACAATAGTGTTCTTGATAAAATAACGGATGGACAAAATTTGACAATGAATCCTAGTCAGGAAATATTTTTTTCTCAAAAAATACCCTTCATGGAGGGAAAAAGCCTGCTCTTGCTAGTGTATTTTTGTCCCCTTCATTTTTTTGCTTCAGTCTGGCATGTCTCACTTCTAATTCTTCATACTCCCTTTGTAAATATTTTAGCTTCTCTTTTTTTGTTTTCACAATTCTTGATTATAGTATAGCATAAATTTCTCTTCCGTTGTCTCAAAGTTCGAGGTCTATCCACTTAAAATAATCACATGCTTAATGATCCCATAACAAAGCAAAACATAAATTTTTTAAAATTATTTTATCTAAAAGTTAAAAAAGACATTAATTTATCATACAAATCATACCTTATAATTTGATCATCCAAGAAATTTCCTTTCAAAGGAAGGTGTCCATGGCCTTCTCAAGGTGCTAATTGACCGCATCCACAAGTTTTTTAATTTGGTTCTTATAGATGCTATGATGGATAACATCTAAAAGAAAACAACAAAATGAATTTGAAAACATCTGGGACTTTTTTCCCCCTTTTTTGCTGCAAATATAAGACTTGAAAGTTTAAAAGCTTTGTTGAATGATGAAATTATAACAAAAATATTTTTGGTCTTGGGAGGAGACTTTTCTTTATATACAATGGAAAGGGGCATTTTCGTCAAAAAATTTGAACATTTTAAATGGGTCATTTTCATCTACCATGATATTTCAACTAGGGCTGCAAACGAATCGAGCCGCTCGCGAGCGGCTCGAACTCGAGTTCAGAATATTAAGTTCGTTGCTCGCGAGCTTGAGTATATATATATATATTTTATTTTTATTTTTATTTAATAATAAAATTTCGTATATTATATATATATTTTTTTAGTTTTTATTTTCATAGTAAAATTACGTATATATCCTTAATATTTTATTATTTATTAACAAAAAAAATTATTTTATTTATTTTTTAAAAAATAAAATAATTATTTTTTATTTTTTTCGAGTTCGAGCTCGAGCTTGAAAATTGCCGGCTCGTCGAGCTCGAACTTGGTAAAATTCAGTCGAGACTCGGCTCGATTAGCTCAAATCTCAACTCGACTCGGCTCGTTTGCAACTCTAATTTCAACGGGTCTTTTGCTGAGCTGGATTGTATAGGATAAAGTGCCAAAAAAATACTAATATATTAGAGGGTAAAGTAAAAAACACCACAAATCTTAAGGGGATTTTTCGTGATTTTCCATATAATTTGTGGTGTTCGTAAAATACTTGCTACTTGTATTATCCGTATCTTTATCCTTATAGGCTTATACCATCACAAGCGCTATTAGTAATTACTGCTCTTAAGTCTTCTCCGGCCCCTGACTCCTGCCGGAAACTAAACGGAAACAATTTGAATCTATTTCTAGGGCCTTGGTTACCTCCGAAATCTTCCTGAAGACATCGGATACAAATTCTTACGGCATTATACTTCTTCGTTTTCCCAGGTACGCTCCCCCCCTTTCCTCCTGTCTCTCATAAAAATAGTTATTTGAACAATGCATTTCTTCTGTTTGGAATGGTTTCGTCATTAAATTCTGCAATTAATTATGATTTTCCCTTTTTCCCCTGCACCTCCATTTGGAACGTAAGAGTTGTTAGCATTGCCAAAAATTCACGCTTCCATGTCGGTGATTTTAATTGCGCCAAATTTCATATTGTTTTCAGGTTATGAGTAACTGCAATACTAGGTTGCTTAGCCTAAAATCACGCTTGTCATGATACCCCTTTGTTGTACTTAATACATTTTCTAATAGCATCTATTGCCCGTTAAAGAACGTCCCTTTCAATATGCTGTACTACTAATTGAAAAAGAAAATGTCAACAGTAGAACTTCTCAAGTACTGTTAAGCTCATTCGTATAGCTATATGCCTGGTTTTCTATTAAATAAAAAATGTTTAGGGGAGAGGAAGGGGAAGAAGCCTGGAGGAATGGGGGCATACTTTTTCTGATCGTTATTTTGAACTTGTTCACTTTGCATTTTCATAAAAGTTAATGCAGCTGAACTTGTTGATATCAAACACACGACCATCCCGTAAATACAGTGTAAAGTAATGTCCATCTGTTTAATAGTGCAAGACTGATTTCTTTTGTTTGGGCGGTTATTTTTTCAATAGCGTTTTTTTATTGATTCAGTGCCCATCTTGAATCAGTTTCATCAATATATCTATCGAACAAAAAAGTTTCATCAATAAAACGACTTGCTTATTCAAGATCGCAGTTCTTTTTGATAGGTTACTTATTTTTTGTTGCTTACACGGCTTTTGGTGTTAGATAACAGTAAGAATAGTGTGGGATGTAAATAAGGCTAAGGGCATTGGTTAAAGGTTTAAGTCATGAACTT